>NC_079422.1:16194058-16324058 GCF_026213295.1 Gadus chalcogrammus | reverse complement strand
AATATAAATAATTGTAATTAAGACGTAACAAACAGAATAATAAATTCTTCTTACCTTCGGGAAATACAATTCTCATTTTGAGATAGCTAGTGGTGAGCCTGATGATGGAGGCTTTATCGAGCTGCGAGGTGATCGCAGAGGGCAAGGGCAGAAGTTTGGCCAGTTCATAAAATTCACTGTTCTCCTTCTCGCGTCGAGTCCGGGCAGCATTTTTAGATTTTTCCTTCATTTTAAAAAACAGTAACTTTGACTCCCCTTGAGAGTATAATCAGTGGACTGGTGCAGCGCTCAGATAGGCCTACTAGACCATTTCATAAGTTGTCAGTCCTTCGTGTGTCTATGTGGACGCGCTTCCAACCGCACGCTCTGGTGTCTCTTATAAATAGCAATGCGGCTCTATCCCAACTAAATCCACAATGTCACATTCCCATATTTCCAGGCTACCAAGCGTCGATGAAGAGGTAAATAGATTCCGATTTGTAAGGCTGGATATGAAGTTGTGGCCTGCCATGGGGTTCACACACCCGGGTCCATCCTCGATGTCGACTTCAGAGATTGGATTTCTTCTGCACATTTACCTGAGCGAAAAACAGACAGGGCACAACATTTGAGTAGCATACTCAGGTCGTTTCCAGCTTGGTGATATAGGGTTGTATTGCTAAATTTGCTATATGTAATGGCTATTGAAATAAATCACTGTTGTGTCTGCTGACAAACACTTGTGCGAGGGGGCCAGACATGATCTTGAGCATAATCTAGAAATTCAAAAGATATGCAATTTTTCCTGATAATTTTTTTTTAATCCTTTATAGCAAAACAATAAACGCTGTCCCATTCGCAATGCACGTCGTTCACAAGGGAGCTGTCAAACTTACCATCCAATGGTTGCGAATCAACAGCTTGTAGCAGGCGTGCATTTGGTGTCCGTGTGTAAATTCTCTCGTCGGAACAAAGTGAGGCTTTAATTCTATCAGATCTGTGTTATACTACATGGATGCACTGGGTTTCTAACGCCTCCTCGCACATCTACTCACGGTTCCCTCTTTCCCCAAGCACAGCCCAGGACCCGCCCACCTCTACCAGTTTACCAGTAGTCTGGAACCTCATTGGACAATGTGAGCTTCTTGGACTGTTGCCCTAACCTCGTTCTGGGCGTTCACATCCACGGCGCCTCGCCTGGCACGGGGTGGTCCAAATAAGCGTTATAGGCGAGAAAGAGGAGGGGCGGGACTTTAAAAAAAAAGAAACGTTCGATTTTTTTTTGTTCGCATGTTAAAATATTGTTACAAACATCATATTTATTCTGCTGTTCGTTGATGTAATTATTGTCATGTCCTTGTAGTTTTCGCTTATTTTCGGGGAAAATCAACTCATTGAAGTAAGACCGGACATTGCGTTGAGGTGGACCAGGATAACGGTGCAATTGGGAATCCTTGCTCAGCCTATATTGGCTGTCCACTGTGCGGCCAACAAGCAAACGGAATGCTGCTGCTGTCTCGGCCCTGCTAGGCTCAATATGAAACTTCAGTTCTGTAGATGTTATAGTTCATACGCTATTTTCTTGGGACATGCACTTGATGTCACAAATAATGTTTACTACCACGAAACATTCAAAGACAGACAGATTAATCTGATATTGTGTATTTTGAAGACGCATATTCCCGGCTACAAACAATTCCACCCAAGAATCTTGTTCACTGAACATGTGTAAACGAGTATATTCACGTAACTTGACGCTAATCTAACCCTTTTGACATTAACATTATTAATTAAGTTAAGACGACTTTCATATAGGATAAATGTTCGATTATTCCTGCAATATTGTAAACTCTTTTTGAAAGCAAATGCAATATTAGAAAGATAAACGCAAAAATACGGCAGGGTTCAGAAATATGTTTATCAGGGAAATTGTGACAGCTAATGCCAGCATGGAGTATCCATTATGTGGCGCATATACAAGGAATATAAAAAAAAGATTGCCAGACTTTGACCGTATCGGTGCCAATGCGAATATCCTGCAGGAGGTTGCGGGTTATAGGGCAGCCAGCAGCCCACATGTCGAGCGCCTAGGCACAGCTGTGCCGAGGAGAAACAGTCAATAGTTTCATGTCTAGGCGTGAGGAGTTGCAAAGACGCGACTCAAACAACAAACTGAAGCATAATCATCATCTATGCTTGATTCGTTTTGGCATGAGAAATAATTAGCCACATTTTTTTAGAAATTTTATTTTCTCTCAACAAAACATTTTTTTTAAAGCTCTTTCAACCACAACAAGAAGCAAATCACCGTTCAATTGTCAAAAAAACCAGAAATCAAATGCTAACGTTTTACTTCATATGTTTTACTTCGGTGATGGATGTGGTTTGAGTCTTTCTAAGGCCCCTGTAGGTTCTGGACTGGGTTAGGGTAGCAGATATATTCTTCAACTGATAGTTTGACAGTTTGGACATTTATAAGTGAAGCCCCCGCAACCGGCTAAGCATTCTGCACACCTGCTAGATATTCCCACTCTGGGAACTTAAACAAAGTCTTGTCAACTACTTCCACAGCCTCATTTTATACTCCAGTTTTGTTTTCCCTGTAAAACCATCTGGCTGTTTTCTCAGATTCTCAAGAAGTAAATCAAACTTGTTGCTTGTCTTAAGGATTCCCCAGCAGACTATTTAACTCCAGAAAAAACTGAATTGAAGTAATTCAAAACAGCAAACAATGTTTATTGGGTTTTTATGGCGATGACCGGTTGTGACAAACAAGCCATCTATTCAGTTAATAGCCATTTATTTAGTTATTAAACAGTAAAGCATCTTGTCTGCGCTCAAGCAAAACTGCATGTTGGTAAGCTTGTGTTATCATACTGCTATACTTAACAGCTCCCAGGTTGCTTTTAAAGAGGGAGCATAATGCTTCTCTGGGTAAAACATAACCTTCTCCTACTGCAATCACAGCGGCTGATTGGCAAACAAACGAAACGTAATGAAAACAACAAGAAAACGCGTTCCCTTAATTCGAGCCAATCATAAACGTCAAATGCAATCCCCCTTGGCAGAGATGCTTCGTCTGATCTTGGTCTTTGGTAACCTCGTCAGGTCAGTGTACCCTCCTTGGGCATTTCCGTGTAAGTTCTGGCACTATTGTCAAATACAGGCGTTCGCTGAAGATCCTTCCAAAGTCTGCCAGGCCGTCAGCAAGCCAACGGGCCGGGCAACTGGGCAGCCGGGTGCTCCGGGGGGCTGTGGCTGAAGCACAGCTTGCCGTCGTGGTCCGCGGGTCGTCTCACTGAAGGCTGGATTACATGGTGGCGTCGGTGACCTCTGTGTTGACCTGGGCGGCGATGCTGGGCGGCGTCACGTTGAGGTGGATGTCGTACTGCTGGTCCAGACCCAGGTAGCTGTCGCTCATCAGGTACAGAGTGTAGATGCACCTGGGGACGCAACGGGACAACCGTCAGCGCTGTGCGGGAGCTGGGGCCCCCCCGTCACACAGGGCAGGGGCCCAGCCACAAACACAGTAGCAGGGACCCCCATCACACAGAGCAGTGTCGCCAAACGACTCCGGCGCTTCCAACACATGCTTTGTGTTGACCTTTGGGAGCGCTTGCTTCTCGGGGCTGCATACGGCTTTGAAATGGTTTTAACAATAACAATACGCACATGAGGTAGGTGCAACCGCCCGGCTTTCAACTTTCTATTGTTGAGATTTGATTCAAGCAACACCTGCATTCATCTGATCCACCATAAAAACCAAATTGTTTCCGTTTCCCGTGTGACCTTTCACCCCAGGTATGGTCCATCAATGAAACCAGAAGCCCAGGTGAGTGAATGTGCCGGATCAGAACCCTGAGTATTGGGGGAGTTTGCTTACTTCCCGGTCTTCTCCGGCGTGTAGAAGGCCACGGAGACGGTGTTGTGGTTGCGGAGGAAGCCCACCCGCTTGATGGCCAGCAGCTCCCGGCGCTCCACCTCGCCCAGCACCAGGAACCAGCCCTCGTCCTTGTTCTTGGGGAAGCGGGGGGCCTGGGCCTTACTGTCCTGCTTCCTCTGGAGGGGGCATCCCACAGAGCAACACTCAGACACACACACGCTGGCGGGGCGCACATTTAGACTGGCATTTATTCCTTGAGCAAACATTAATTCTTTCTCTTCATCTCTCGCTCTCGTCCTCTTTATCTCTCTTTCTGTAGTGAGGCACCATTTGGCCTCATTGATTGTGTAGCTCATGGGCGTGTGCAGTTTTTGCCCTTATGGCATGACATTATAATCACTGTGTGATTTATTTATATTTATTGTATTTATTTTATTTTGTATTATCTTATGGATGTATGATTGTCGGATACTTTATACTTTTTATTTTATTATTGCATACTTTAGATTCCATGGGCTGTTGTAACAAGTTAATTTCCCATGCATGGGATGAAATAAAGTTCTTATCTTATCTTCCAGTAGTACTAATCCAGTAGTACTGTGAGGCTAAGAACCATCAAATCTTCCAAAAAAGTTAAATGTAGTGCACAAGCTAGCTTAGACCAACACAAAAACTTGACATAGCCGTATGAATCAACTAAAGCAAGGTTCTCTAGTTCATTTTTTGTTGGCGATAGACACCATGATAAGGTAAAATAACTTCTGCTTATTATCTCCAAGACGAGGAAGGTTCTCATCGGAGCGGAGCGTGGTTGTGATTAGCCTCAGCCTCTTAACGTCCCCGGCCTATGGTCTGCCCTACGGTGTAGAGACTAGTGTGTGAGGCCCATGGGCTGGTGCTCCACTCACCCTCTGCTGGCCCGTGTTGACACGCCTCAGGTTGATCTGCAGCACGTACTCCTGGTCGGCGTGGACGCCCAGCCAGGCCTGCTTGTCCCGGAAGCCTCCTCCGCCGCCACCGCCGCCGCCACCGCCGCCGCCGGGCGCCGGGACCGGGCGCTCCGTCTGCTGCTGGCACTCCTCCCACCAGCCCTTCACGCTCAGACGCACCTCCACCACGGGCAGGTGGCTGAGGTAGGTCCAGGCCTGTGGTGGTGGTGGGGGAGGCCAAGGGTTGGAGAAGGGAGAGAAGGAAGGGTTGAGGGGAAGACACCGAGATATGAGTGGAGAGCGACACAGATACAGAGAGAAAGGAGGGAGAGGAAAGATTTAAATGATGGGAAGATAAGAAAATAAAGGAGCGGAAGTAGTAGGACATTTTTTTTGGCATGGTTTGACAGAGAGAGGGGGGGAGAGAAAGAGAGTGAGAGAGCGCGAGAGAGAGAGAGAGAGAGTGAGAGCAAGAGAGAGAGATAGAGAGAGTGAGAGTGAGCGATAGAAAGAGGAGAAAGAGAGATAAAGAGGAGAAAGAGATAAGAGGACGAGAGCGAGAGATAAAGAGAAGAGAAAGAAAGAGATAAAGAGGAGAGAGAGAAAAAAAGGAAGAGAGCGAGAAATAAAGAGAAGAGAGAGATTCAGTGGAGAGAGAGAAAGGGAGAGAGATAAAGAGGAGAGAGAGTGAAAGAGATAGAGAGAGAGAGATAAGGAGGAGAGAGAGAGATAAAGAGTAGAGAGAGAAAGAGAGATAAAGAGAAATAGAGAGAGAGAAAATATGGGATTTAAGTGGGAGCCCCGTGTAAGATGGACAGATCCATCAGCTAAGTCTCTCTTGTTTGACAAAAGCTTGATTCTTTCAAACATGCATTACACCTGGGTGTCAGGCGCCTCTTAAGTGTTCTCATGGTGAATTTAACACTGGGTTCCAAAGGCAAATCCAAAAGGAGACATAAAGCATATCAAAAAGAGAGCGGTAAAGGAGGAGCAGATAAGAACGGACAGCAAGAGACACACTGTGGAAGCACAGATCAGATCAGTGTGTGCGTGCATGCGTGTCGAAAAGGCTGTGTTTCTGTCTGTGTGTGTGTGTGTGTGTGTGTGTGTGTGTGTGTGTGTGTGTGTGTGTGTGTGTGTGTGTGTGTGTGTGTGTGTGTGTGTGTGTGTGTGTGCGCGCGCGCGCGCACACACACACACCACACACACCACACACACACACACACACACACACACACACACACACACACACACACACGTAAGAGAGAAAAGCCTTTCTGATTCACCCGGCAAAAGCTATTTATGCGAGGATTACTCTCCCCGAGAGAATCAAGGCAGGAACACTGCTGCACATCTAATTATTTAATTAGAGTCCACACTACTGTAGCGGGGGGGCAAAGGAGAGGAGAGGGAGGGAGGGAGGGGGGGGGCACTGATTGGGCAAGGCCAAAGAGACCCTGCAATGGTGTCCAGACACTCTCATTAGAGCCACAATTAGCTCTTAGATTGGAGGGATGAAATCCCCGTCAGCGGGCCAGTGATGGTGGAACGAGGTGTCTACGAAGACTAGAACGGGAGCCCCGGTCGGGACGTTGTGTGTCAGGTACGGGGGCTGTATGCACGTTCACACACTTATACAGAACCACAATCACAACTCCAGAGACGAGGCGTGAATGAAGCATGCTAGTGAAATGCAATGGGAAATAGGAACGTAAGGGAGATGAACAGCCACCTTCACAGATTTATAGTGCGGACATAACGTCACCCATTGGTACCTGGGACATCTGCGACGCGTTGAGCTCCTGGCCCACAATGGCAGCAAACGCACTCTCCTTTCCCTCACAGGCGGCAATGAGCTCAGGCAGCCCTTCTATTGGTCCCTGGAAGCCACTGGCCCCGCCCCTCTTGTTTCGGTTTGCCCCTTTCCTGCAAAAGAGAAATGAAAGAGAGTGTGTGTGTGTGTGTGTGTGTGTGTGTGTGTGGGGAGGTGGGGGTCAGGGGGGTGGGGGGGATTGGTCACGTGATGCCAGAGCTCCCTGCTGGCCATCGCCACGGCGACCGTCCTACCTCATCCCTCTCTTAGCATTCTTATTGAGTTTGCACAAAATTATTCGTCACCGCAGGACACCGGCTTGGAAATTCATACGGCGTGTGCACGGAAAACCTATTCCAGATTGCCTTCGAGAACGCTCACTCAAGTCAGTGTGTGTGTGCTTCTATACGCGTGTGTGTGTTTATGTGCATGCTTCCATGTGTGGGTGTGCGTGTGCTTCTGTGTGTGTGTGTGTATGCATGTGCTCCTGTGTGTGTGTGTGTGTGTGTGTGTGTGTGTGTGTGTGTGTGTGTGTGTGTGTGTGTGTGTGTGTGTGTGTGTGTGTGTGTGTGTGTGTGTGTGTGTGTGTGTGTGTGTGTGTGTGTGTGTGTGTACACGTGTGCTTCCGTGTTTGTGTATGTGTGTGTGGTGGTAGGGGTGAGAAGGTTTTCAGACACTGGCCGGTGGCGCATGTGATAATAATAATGTTTGCTGACTTCCCATAGTTCAGTATGGGTAATGCAAGCCGCGCCATACAGCGCTGCTAATCAGACAATCACAATGGTGTGGGCAGGCACTTGCCTAGCCCCGCCGCACAACAGCTTACATTAACCCTCCGTCTGCGACCGCCCCTTGTTTGACTATGCAGAGGGGCAGACCTTCATGCTCTGGAGCTGTGAGTGACGCCAAGCTGATCCAGGGGCCGCAGCTGTTGTGTTTGCGTGGCTGCGGGGGGGGGGTGAGGTGATGTTTACCTGAACAGGTGGAGGTCCTGTTGTTCTATGCATGGCAGCGTCAGCAGGGAGGAGTCCTGCAGCCAGCGTCCCTGGATGATCATCTGGACCAGGTTGCAGATGCTGAGCGCCGTCACCAGCCAGCCCTCGTTGGCAGCCACGTCCAGCATAGCCTGAAAACACCAGAGTGGGGATTCTTAACATAGGCCTTTCAGGCATTTGGTTCAACGAGAGGCGTGACCGAGGAACATCGACACAGTTTTCGTCCGTTTCTTCTCATTGAGTTAACGTCACACAGGAGCGATTCCAATATTGTTACAACATGCTTAAAAGACGTCGGGGAGTGTTGGTCGTCTCTTATCCAACACAATGTGAAATGGCATTCACAGCCACGATGAAGCCGAGGTCGCTTCCCCGGCGGGACGTAGATCCAAGTCAAACAGGAAGCATGCGTGGGACAAGGCGTAGGAGGAAGGGGATTTGATCCGTCCGAATTTGATGGCTTTGTGCTCGTACACTTGTACGACTGTGCACCAAACGCAGTAGCTGGTTGCAGGCTGTATATGAGGGGGTGGAAATGGCTGAGCCTGCCAGCACGGATATGGTAATGTCATCACAGAATACTTTATGGGTCTGTGGAAATGAGCCACCGGCGTGAATAATAAGCATCATCTGAATTGTGACAGCAGCCAGCCCAGATTTTCTTCACATCTCTATCTGGGAATTCATGTTTTTGAAGACGCCGTCCAAACAGGTTTGACTGTTTTTTTACTTAAACAGTAGCGCAACAGCTCATGCTTTATCAATGATTACATTCGCACGGGGGTCGGACATTGACCCCCTCCCGCCTACATGCCTGTACGCATGTCTGACATGATCTACACCGTTATCAAGATGACATCCTCCTGCTTGATCCAGGTCACCTTCCCCTCCCTTTCAGTGTGAATTAAGTTTGCACAACACAGCTGCACTCCAACACACTTAATTAATCCAAAAGTCATCCCGGTGAAAGTCACTATGGCTAAAAAGGCGCCTGGGGAGCAGCCACGACGTCCGGGGAAGTTAATCAAAATGCTAATGCGCCACAAATTAAGGGAGCGATTAACATTTCACAGTAGCCGCTTGAGCAAATGGGTGGCAGCACATGGGAGACTTCATCGTGGAGCTGGGAGGGGAGGGGCCGTAAAGAGAGACAAGAGGGGAGATCATTCAGTTCATTCGTAAATCTGTAAAAGCATCAGAATGGCGTGTTATTTTTGTGTCGTTCATCATGTGGTAAGCCTTGTGAGAGCATCCTAATATTCAAGTTTGTGTTGAGCAATGAATATCCACCTGGCCTTTGCTGGGCAGCATTGGATTTTACGAATATGGCATCGGCCTCAAGCCAATCACAGCGACAATCTTGCTCTTGTCGAATCCGGTTGGAAGTAAAGTTAAAACATAGGAAAAACTGTCGTGCAGATTTTCTGTCCAACTTTTAACATTGTTAAGTCTATTTCGGATAAAAAATGATTTGATTACTACACTGAAAAAATCATGCTCAAAACGTTAATAAAAATCGGTTCTTGGAGTCAAACTAAAAACCTCTAAGTTCCTTGTTTTGCATTAACGACACTAGGGGTTAGGATGCATAAAAGGGGAGGAATAACTGACCGCTGAGGGTAATTAAGGGGGGATCTTGGTTTCTCTTCACAACCAGCTGTCTGCAGTTTGCAGAACACACATCACTGCACACAACCTGTGGCTTTTCATTAGCTATAAAGCTAATGTGGCCAAGAGATTTTGGGATGTAGTTTCACTAATGAGGCTCCGATAGTATGAGTCACATCCAATACAAGTCCTTCCTTCTTTCTGTTCCCAGCCAGTAAATTTCTTGTTGCTGCCATGACACTGCGTTATGGTGATTAACCCTGTGTTATGGGTCTACGATTGCAAGTGTAGCCATTACATCCAGACTTAATTACTGTCTTATATTTCAGTTGATGTAAATTGACACAGAATTCTTTGCATTGTTTTCTTCTTTCTTTTCCTTAATCAATTATATGAAGTCCAGGTTTCATGACTGGCTGGGGGTTTAAGAACATGTTTTGGCAAAGGAAGTTTGGGTCTACTGTCTCTGACTGAGATATATTGGTTATTTGTACCTCAGTCCTGCAGTGCTGGCGCCACATTTAGTAAGGAGCACCATACGTGACTAACAGTAGCTACGTTGTTTATGTCGCCAACCGCTGAGACGTGGAAGATACACTGCATTCATAAAGCGCTTTTCCAACCTGGCCACACAAAGAGCTTTACAAGTAGTGGCCTCACATTCACCCAGTCGTACACACATGCATACACCGAAGGCGGGGATCAAGCCAGCAACCTTTCGGTTGACAGACAACCTGCTCTACCTTCTGAGCTCCTGCCGGTCTTGCTGTTCTCAAAAAGAGCAACAGCTTACACCAAAGAGCACAACAAACATACAAAACGACTGCACTCCCTTCTTGAGTCAACAGATCCGCACTCAGATGAAATATTACAAATCAATCAGAAGGGCCATAAAACAGTCAGGCGACGCTCCAGTCACCTGCCACAGCGAGACGCCAGGAGAGCGGCCTACAGCTGCAGCCCCCCTGACCCCAACGTGGGGGTAATCACAAACACATGTGTACAAACACACAGAGGAGCAGGCCAGGATTCACTGACTCTCCGAGACTTTCCTTCCACATGCGTCGTATGGAGATGGCTTGGAGGCGTTTGAGATCCTCCGTGTTTAGTACTGGTAGCGCACTGACGAGACGACAGCACGAGGCAGGACTTGTCACAACCAGTTCACGGTCGCTTTTTAAAATTGCAGTTTACTCATTTATAAATACTGCCCATGTCTCATCCGCATTTTAAGGGCTGTTTGTCGTAGTGAATGGCGAGGCTCTTCCGCACCAGTTAAATATGCCAACAGATAAAAGCCTAACAACTCGTACAACTTGTTTTTAGCTGCAGTTCATATCAAAGGATTCTGATTCAGAAGCAATTGGATATATGTGTATAACTATAAATATACATTGATACACATATCATTCCTATAAGGCCTAGGATCTCAATGTCAATAAATTCATGAGTCTATTTTCTGAATTCACACTTTGCTAGTTAAGATGCAAAACACAAGTGTCTCCGGTGATCCGCTGAATTCCCTGCTATCTTCAGCAGGGTTTGTGTAGTTCTCTGGTGTTTTTTCTACGCCGCGGCTAAACGGTCTCCCTCATGTCTCCGAGATAAACTGTTCCCTCCCTCTCCCACCCTCCCTCCCTCCCTCTCTCTCCCCATCTCGCTCAATCTATAGATTTACGGGCGTGCTGTTTCTCTGTGCACACGAACCAAATGCCCCATTTTTACGAGCTATGACTTTTTTAATAGATAAAAAAAAGATACAGGTAGTGTGAAATCAAAAAACACACAAAAAAAATCCGCCTTAAAAAAAAGACATCACACATCGGCCACGAAAATGTTGCAACGCAACGCAACAGGCATTCAACCCTGATCTGTACATAAACACTTGGAATAGAAGCTGCCCTATGGACAGAGGTTTGAGTCCGGCCCTGGGGTGAGACGACCCTGGGGGTCGGGGGGGGGGACACTCCGGTGGGGACAGATGGAGAAGCGCTCAGGGCTCTCGGGTCCACCCTGTGATGTGATCTATAGACGAGCTGCGTCCCTGGGGGAGCACAAAATACGGCGGAGCAAGTGCAGGTCTGCGCTTCAAACCCCCCCCCACAAAAAAAACAACGGCCCTGAAACTGTCTTTGCAGACCGTCGTACGTAACACTATACCTTGTATCAGGTGTTGTGCTATGCGGTTCTTTAACCCACCCAACCCCAACCCACACACAGGCACGTCAGCCCCTCCCCAACGCACACACACACACGTATGCACATGCACCCCACCACGAACGAGCAACCCCCCCACCCGCTATCTCCTCCGCCCCCACACGAACACACACACACACACACACACACACACACACACACACACACACACACACACACACACACACACACACACACACACACACACACACACACACACCTGGCTGATGCGGATGGCGTTGTCCAGCACCGTCTTGGTGTCGGTGCCGTAGTCGCTGCAGGGCAGGGTGGCGTGGCTGAAGTGGGCCTGCAGCAGCAGGTGGGTCTTGGTGTGGGCGCTGTCGTACGAGTGTGGGTTGACAGGCAGGGGGAGCTGCTGAGCCAGCTGGCTGTTGAGCTGGTCCTCGTTGTGGCGCACGGGCAGCTCGGAGTACTCCTCCGCGTCCTGGTGGAGAGATGGGACGGATGGACGGGAGAGGAGGCACGGAGGTGAGTGAGTCGCATTTGTTTATGCAGAAACCTGTCACGGACGTCACAGAGCGTCTGACAACCTTACAATACAAATACAGGTTCAAAAATAAATAAAAGGTACAGGAATAGAAAACAAATGCTGTTACACGTACGCTTGGATAAAAACCTGCATGAAAAGACGAGTCTTTTCATGCACTTTCTGTTCGAAGACTACTACGTGGAAGGCTCTTGATTCCATGTAGGAGCTGCGGCCACCAGAAGAGGCTCCCCCTGGATCACAGCACAGCCACGCTTCGAAAAGGAGGCTTTTGCCCTTTTTCTTGAGTGGACACTAGGCGATCCTTTCTTGCTACAAACCGCAATATTACTACTCGCCCATGGCTGTGGTTCTGAAAAAAAAGATAATTCCCTTCCGAGTAAATATCAGAAAAGTGGAAGGTCTAAGCAAAGTCTCCGAGCAGTCACCAGGTTTTCAGTGTGACGGATGACCAAAAATAAAATCGGTGCCCCCTGTTCAGACATCAGAGACCCATCAGCTCCCAGTGAAGTAAAAAAGAAAGAAGATTTGAAGGTTGAATGGTTTCTGTGCTTTGAGGTTCAGCGTTTGGCCATGTTGTTTAGGGGCGGTTTGGGCCGAGAGATGCACGGACACGCATTGCTCAGCTCCTCTAATTCACTCCAGTTCAACTCCCGCTAATGTAGTCCCATCAAGCGGCTCCGACGGAGGCATTTGTCACAGCCTTCCCCCCGGCCTGGACTGTTAGGGCTCCATCCATCACTGACGGGAGGCAGTGTTTCAAAAGGCTGGAATTGAGAACCAGGGCTGGAATGAGCAGAGAGGGAACGATGTGTGTGTGTGTGTGTCGGGGGGGGGACGGGGGGACGGTTGGTGATGGTGGTGGGGTGGTGGTTGAGAGAGAAATCACGGTGATGGATCTCCACGACGCTGCTGTTGAGACTGCATGCGGATGTTAGGCAGAGAGAACGCCTATATATCTACAGACGGAGATCTGAGCGACTGCCTGTCCGTCCTGCCTTGGCTTGTCACCCCCCTGGTACCCTGGGACCTCTGGGGTTCAGCCTCACCCCCTGCTACCCTGGGACCTCTGGGGTTCAGCCTCAACCCCTGCTACCCTGGGACCTTTGGAGAACGCTGGTGTTCGGCCAGAGAAGACAGAGACGAGGGCCAATAGCAGGAGATGGGGACGGGGTCTTCATTGTAGAGGTCAACAGAGACAGAACAAGGGTGGGCGGGCATGGGGGGGGGGCTGTGGGAGGAGGCGGACGTGTTAGAAGGCCGACCCCGAGAGAAAAGGGAGTCGGGAGGAGGGGAGGGAGCAAGTGATAAAAGTAGAAAGAGAAGGAGGAGCAGCAGAGCGGTTGGAGCTCATGAGAGGCCCCACATTAGGGGGTTGAAAGGGGAGCGTGGCCGGGCTGTGTACCTGACGGAGGGGGGAGTGGACTAGAGGGTGTGTGTGTGTGACTGGCCTGTTATGCTTCGTCCTGGCGGGCAATGGGGTAGGTCTGTGTCCGAGCAAACTCACGCAGGGAGGGAAGCAATGTGTTGCAGCTTGACTACCTGCCCTCCACATGTTAGCCTAACTGCTGGTGTTTGAGATCCCCTGGTGAACGCACACGCGGAGAGGGAACACACACGCGCGGAGGGAACACACTGTTTCGCTTTGGTGTTTCTCTTTTCCTCCCCCAACAGTAAATAATTGTTTCAATAAGTGCTGCTACATTCACACTATCCCCTTACACAAAACCTTCTTAATATATGACATTGTAAGTATTTTACAGGATTAAATAATTGCACCTATGGTGTCGCCGGACATCAATAAACATTTTTTGAAAGTTATGCCTTCTTAGAAGGTTAAATCAAACAATATCAGACACCCTATACATCAGTATCCTGGCCTGTAACGTAAACAACATATTCCTACAAGATAAAGGATGTTTCAGTCGCCGGCCAGTGAATTCTTTCTTTTTTTCTTTTCCACACTTAATTTCAGTTAGTTCCACGTTGACCTTTGACCCTAGCTCTTTCTTGCACCCGCCCCCTCTCCCCTCCATCTATTCTCTCTTTATAAACGTGTCAGCGCTGGCTGTCCATTGGAGGAGTGAGAGCTTCCTGAACACAGATGTGATGTTACTGATCCCTGCACCTCCCCGTACAGAGGTGTGGGACTGCCAGGGAGCACATCACTCTCATTATTGATTCCTACCAATCACGTGCAGGCAGGCAAATAAAACAAAAGCTGTTGACTGCATAGTGGGGGGCTGTCAATCAGTGAGGGGGACGAGCGAAGACAAGGGGAGTAACCATGACATTGTACACACAAATTGTTATTAGGGCAACAAAAGAAAAAGTGATGCGTGTGTATATGTGGTTGTGTTTGTGTGTATACATGGTTGTGATGTACGTGTGTGTGTGTGAATAGTTGGTAGTAAAGATGTGTGTGTGCGTGTGTGTGTGTGTTTGTGTGATGCACATGTGTGTACGATGCATGTGTGTGTGCCTGTGTGTTGCACTTGTATGTGTGTGTGTTTGTGTGATGCACATGTGCATGCATGCGTGTTTGTGTGTGTGTGTGTGTGTGTGCGTGCGGCCCACCGAGAGCAGCGTGAGGAGGTCGTGGATGGCCAGCTCGGCCTTCAGACGCTCCTTGAAGGTGCGGATGGTCTGGTGCTTCAGGTAGTAGTAGGACGAAATGCGACCGTACGTCAGCGGCTCAATGGTGCATCCGTCCTGCGGCGGAAACGCACAACAACAAACAGTCCATCAAGGAAGTGCTCTCGTCTCTCTCTCTAACAAACCTCTATGAATAAAGATGGAGGAAAACCCAAACGCACGTGCACACAAACATGCAGCGTCTGGCTGTGTGACACCAAATAAATGCGATGGCAATAACAACATAGTACTTGCGCTTGGTTCTATGAACATCTTTACTGTACTTTACTGTACTTTACTACCGACAGCAAAATATATATTGTTTCACTTTCTTATGACAAATGTGCTTCTTGTATGTCGCTTTGGATAAAAGAGTCAGCTAAATGCCCTAAATCTAAATGTAAATGACGGATGTATGTATGCATGCATGGGCGGCGGTGCAGGTCCAGCAGACCTCCTGTATCTCCAGGCAGTAGGAGCACTCCAGGTCCCGAAGGGCGCCCTCCACCAGGTTGGACAGGTACTTGTTGATGGTGTCATGGCTGACGTCGTCCAGGCTGTAGTAGCTGAGGACACACGACCACACACACACACACACACACACACACACACACACACACACACACACACACACACACACACACACACACACACACACACACACACACACACACACACACACACACACACACACACACACACAGAGAGGCTCAGCGGACAAACAGCCACAGCTCTGCAGCGAGGCTGAGAAACTATTTTGAATTGTAGCGTTATCCCGTTCCACCACGATGCAATTTCCGGTCTCTTGACTTCCTATGGGCTGTGTCCGGCAGTTAACAGTCCGCGGAACGATTGGAATAATACACAGACAGGAAGAACAACAAGGAGAATAAATATGGAGTTTTTCTGACGAAGAACGTGACACAGCAATATCCGAAAGATGTGGCTGGAACGTATATCTCTCCAAAGTCCCGGCCTCTCTCGTCTCTCGCCGCTAAACCCACGTGACCGAAACGAATACCGCTCCCTCTGAAGTCCCGCCCTCTCACGCGCCGATAACGTCCGTTTGGAACCTTGTCCGGGCGTTGCGTCGAGAGATGAGTACGTCTGGGAACGAGGTTAGCGTTGAATGCATTGCCAAAACACACAACAAGTCTTTAACATCAGTTATCTCATCAGCAGTTAGGGAATAAGTTGGTGCAAACTTGCATCTCAGGCTGCTGCAACGCACTGCGATTAAATCCCCTGAGTAATAGAAAAGCAAAACAACCTTCAGACATGGCGGCGGTCGGGAGGTAAAGGGTAATCATTCACGGTGGTTAAGCCGTAGGCATTCAAGCCTGTTTGCACTTTATTTACAGTGTATCGACTCTGTGGTGCTGGCCCCCACAGGGGCTGCAGTTGAAACTCATTAGTGTGTTGTTTCGACAACCAATACTGTTCCTCCAAGCCCCCGGCGCCTTCTTGACGTGGTCCAGTAAAAAAAGAAATACAGCACCTCCTCTAGCTTCTCATGTATGAGTGATTTGACCGGACAACATATAGAGGGGATACGATTATAGCAACAGGCCAGGTCAAGAAGGATAAGCCAGCGGTGGTGGGTGGTGGTGAGGGGGTTGTGGATGTGGTGGTGGTAGAGCTCCACAGATGCACTACCCCGCACTGAGAACAAATGCCAAAGCTGCAGGGGCCCTTGCCGGCAAATTACTCCCAGCCTCGTCCATTACTGGCTTCAATACCAAAACCAGTGGCCAAAATGGGTTGCATGCATAGCATCCAAAGGGGTAACGGTTACCACATGGGCAGCGGCAGACGTGCGCGCTGCCAGGACTGTTTGTTAGCTCGTAGCGACACGCAATGTTAGAGGTAGATGAGGGATGAAAACAGGTAGCAGCCACACGCTGGCTAAGAAATAAACTGCTCTGTTCCCTGGGATCGAATGTGCTTCTTTAGTAAGATGTGGGTATTGCCAGGTACCTCACAATTCAATTCAATTTGATTCTTTAGGTCTTGATTCGATTCGCTTCGATCCAATTGCTTCAATATCGATTCAATAATACGTGCAGATGAAAAAAATACCTAAACATTATTTAGAATTAACCATTTCAAAATGAATTAACCATTTCATTGTGCTTTAACTAGCAAATAGGGAATACCCCATGTATAGTATTGTTCCTGAGCTAAACTTGCAGCATAAAAGTAATAATCATAACATGGACAAATCTAAAAGTGCATGTACATTTAGGCATACTCGCTTCTAGATTACTATGACTGAGAATGCTTCGTTTTTTAGTTGCTTTTTTTTTTTCTAAATTTAATCGAGAACAAATAAATTGCAGTGCTTCGATTAATCGATATCTTTACCCATCCCTAGTAAGATGAAGCATTAGATCTATATTTCTATATATCAAGTTGCTCTACTGTATATCCACTGCCTGGTTGTTCAAATTAGCAAATGCATTGTGAGTAAACATCATATTGAATGTGCTACAAACATGACACGCCGGCATATTGCCACGAATACCATTGCTTTTGTCAAAATACTGTTTCTGGGAATTAGTTCTTACCATGCCGGGAATGGCATTATCGGAGGTATAGTGTGCTGTCTCATGCTTTGTTTAGCAATAAGTAATACTTCCCATTAGTGTCGGCGGCTGACTACCTTTTGATCAGCAATGTTATCTTTGTTGTCTCTTTTCATCCGCCTTCATACTGCGTGTAAACCGGTGCTTGCTTTTCACAGCGCCGTGGCACTGACTAATGGCCCACTCGGCATATAACGGTACAGTTAAACATAAAACGCCACCTCCACGACGATCATTCAGATAATTTATTCTGTGGTTTTGAAGAGGAGAGGGGCTGTGAGGAATCGCCGACCCACCCGTCGTCCCATCTAGGGAGAATGGAGGGATTGGGGGGGGGGAGAAGGGGCCATGGGGCCATGGGGCCATGGCGACCGCCATATTTGATGTGCATTTGATGTAAAGTATTTCCTTCATCATCATCACTCAGCGCCGGTGACAGTGCTCCGGCTTTCAGCGGCTGGACGTGTTTATCACCAAACACATTTCACGGCTCTTTACGAGCCCCAAACCCCCTCCACACCCAGCCACCATGTCTTCTTCCCTCCTCTGGGGGCCCGGCCTGTCTGATTATCAGTCACAGTCATTAGCATCATCACCATTAGGCTCCTGGTGGAGCTGGGGCCCGTCCCGACGACATTTACGAGCCCCACGGGGCCATCAGTGTATGTGCGTGTGCATGTGTGTGTTTGTAGGTCTGTGTGTCTCTTTGGCCTTCTCTCTCCTCAGCATACACAGACAGTGAATTAGGATCGTCTATCAGTACGTCAGAAGGTATTCAGGGGGCGTGTAAGTAGCAGAGAATCACCACAGGTACAAAACAAAGGAGGAGGGCTCCCTGCTGCTGGGGAGGTTCTCAGACAACACAAGCCGATCACAGAGCACACAGATATTCCAGCACACCGCCACCACAGAGGCCTATAGGGACAGAGTGCTGAAGACATGCCGGGTTTATTAGCTCAAAGCAACACCCGCTGAGGCAAGGTTGAACGCAGCAAGGGTAAAAATAGCGCCGGCCGCGTATCTCTGAATAAAAGATGTCACCTAATTAGGAGCTGAATGATGAATGCTTTAAAGGGTTGCTGGCTGAAAGCTAGTGCCGCAGGGCTTAAGAGGAGCCGGAAGGCCCAGAGAGGAGCAGGTAGGCCCCAATCAGGGTCTGGACAGGTCAGGCCACAGAGGACCCCCTTGTCCCTAGTCAGCGCCTGGACGGTAAATGCGGGCTGACAGCCGTGTAAATGCCAGAATGCTGGAATGTTCTGGGAAGGTCTGTGTCTACGCGTTGCAGATGTTGCAGCAAGGCGCGCTGCGCACTTCTAACAGTCCTCTGGCTGCACCCAGAAGGCGAGGAACCGCTCCGACGTTGACCGGGAAACTCCGGATGGGTCGGTGTCTCACCTGGGGTTCATGACCAGCCGCCTGAAGAAGTAGGTCCACGTGATGTAGTCCATGGCGTCCTGCTTGGAGGTGATGGTGCCTGCGGCGATCTCGGCGTTCAGGTGGTCGGACAGAACGCTGAGGAGGCTGGGGAGAGAAGAAGAATGGCCGTGATGCAAAAACAAACCAAACCCAGATTCTAGCAAATATATTAGACTGGATACAACAAGTAGGTCGACGAGTACTTTCGTTCCTTTAGGAATGTATTAACACCCCGTTTTAGTTGACCTGTATTGCAAGTTTTACTTCAAAGAAGTATTAAGAGACTTTTGCACAATGCAGCTCTATATAAACAGCAAGCATTGTCCAAGTTCTGGAGCCAAAGAGACGGGTCTCACCTGGACTCGACAGGGAAGGGCTCATAGAGGAACTTCTTGTAGAAGTCCTTCTTGATATCGTGCACTAGGATGACTGCCTTGCCCTGGTCGTCAAACTGAGGCCTGCCGGCACGGCCCATCATCTGCAGCACATCTGGAGGGAGACGGACGACGGAGGGATTACCCGACACTAAGCGCATTCAGCAGGCCCAAAGTACCGCAGCTAAACTTTTACAGCATGTGAAATCGAAAATAAAAGTGCAGCCGGGAGAACACCGCCGCGAAGTGAGTTACGACTGGGAAGGAACGTTGACCGCCATCGAAATCAGCTGTTGGAGACGGAGAGAAGGGAGGGGGGGGGTACCTGTGATGGGGTAGTCGACGTAGCGCCTGGTTTTGCCGTCAAAGTACTCAGTCCCCTTGACTATCACCAGGTGGGCGGGGAAGTTCACTCCCCAGGCCAGTGTGCTGGTCGCGATCAACAACTGAAGGGAGCACAAGACTGGATCTTAAAACTGCTTTAATAATAGTAATAATCATCATTGTAAAGCCAAAATAAAGATGAAGATTATTTTTAATGTTTTTATTATTCGACTGCATTTCAATCTCCGTTGTCAGTCAGTCAGTCAGTCAGTCGATCTGCATTTTCAGTCTTTTAGTCAGTCAGTGCAGAGGCCAGACCTGGATCTTGCAGTTGACGAACAGCTCCTCCACGGTGCGCCGGTCCCTCTCGTGCAGCCCGGCGTGGTGCATGCCGATGCCGAACGCCAGCGTCAGCTTCAGGTTGGAGTCCCTCACTGTGGCGATGATGGTCTCGATCTGTACCGCAAACACACGACGGACAGCGTTTTCAGTAAAACACGCACACTTCTTCCTCATAGCGATGGGTTTCTGATGAACGCTGTCATAGCACACCAACCTAATATTTATATCTTTAGTTAGAGTTATTAATATGCAGATTGATGATTGATCTAGATCTTTAATTATAGTGTCTCACATCATAGATTAAGCCTAACGGAATGGGTTGACAAGACACTGAATAATAAAGAAGGGATCTGACATTTTTCAAGGTTAGAACATCTCAAATAAAGACAACTATTCAAAAACGGAATGGCATATTCATACATTATTAATGTTGAAATTTTTAGATTATTGACACAGTTTCAAAACAATCCGCGTGCGGAGAATGGGCTCGAGAACCCTAAATAGAACTATTCATTCTCTAATGTTTGTGCCTTTCTCACTGGAGGGCTGAAGAGCTGTCGGTTGGTCGGGACTACAGGACCCAAGTGTCCCCTTTGAGACGGTGCAAACTATGTACACGTTGTAAAAATGGTGAAAGTAGCAGCAGCAAACCAGCATCCCTGGCACTAAAGCTGGACTGGAGGGAGCATGACTGCAACGGGACATAGAAAACCATTTGCCCCCCCTAGCCACAACCATGACCCCTCCGCCTTCACCACCTCCGCGCGGAGGAAATAGAGAGCGAGACGGAGGGGAAAGGGAGATGTTACAAGCAGAGGGGAGCGTCGCGGTGGTGGAAGGACCCCTGCCAGGGGTGCAGTCAGCGAGCGTCAGCCACCTGTCAGTCAAACAGCGGGGCGCTGGACCGCTACATGGCCCCGCTGCAGAGCCCCGCAGCAGGGAGGGCCGTATATCACCGCTGGAGCGCACACACACACACACACACACACACACACACACACACACAGACAGACCTGGGGGCCCATTGTGTCAGAGCAAGTGCATGAACAAAAACACACACACACACACACACACACACACACACACACACACACATACATACACGCACACACATAACACGCACAGAAATTATATTATGTATGAAACCGGGAAACTGTGTCATACTTGCATGGATGCAAATGGACAATGACACACGCACGCACACACGCACACCCACACACACACACACACACACACACACACAAGTGAGTGCTCATTTGTGCACACGTTACCATGACTCATTAACATGTGAATTCCGTCCGGCACTAGATAGACAAACACTGACATACGCTCAACACATCTCTGCTAACGTGCGGATGGCAACGCTGTGCCTCCCTGTGACTTGCCCACCGTAAGCCTTGATAAACGGGGCTTTAAAAGGTCACAGATGGGCCAGGCATCATAAAGAGATGGATGTTAACGTGTTCTTTATGAGGCTGGTCAGCTTTCATAGCACTGGACATAGAGCCCTGACATCAAGCCCACACCCGTAAAAAGTCCACCACTGAATACACACACACACACATTCACTCAACACACACAGGGGCAAATACACATACGCATAGAAACACACACACACACACACACACACTACGGGGGACACCAGACAATTCTGTGCGTGGAAGAACAATTAATCTTGGCACTAACAATTGCCTACGTGTGGGTGTGTGCTTGTGTGTGTGTGTGTGGCCGTGTTTGAATGAGATTGTGTGTGTGTCTGTGTGTGTGTGAGTATGTGTGTGTGAGTATGTGAGTGTGAGCGTGCATGCAAACGTGCGTCTCTGAGTGTGTGAGGCCCGTTAGGCACTCATGCTGTGGTAATTACAGCCTCTGCCTTATCAGCACTGGGTAATTGAGTGTTGTAATAATATTAGCATACTTTTTTAAATCTGTCTCCAAAGGACACGTTTGCTCACATCTTGAAATGATCCGATGACACAGACGGTATGACGGAAGACGATTCAGGAATTTCCGGCAGAAGTCGGGTTTAAATTCCCTCCGTAATTACACTTAAACCACACTCTGTGAGCCTGTGTGTGTGTGTGTGTGTGTGTGTGTGTGTGTGTGTGTGTGTGTGTGTGTGTGTGTGTGTGTGTGTGTGTGTGTGTGTGTGTGTGTGTGTGTGTGTGTGCGCGTGTGAGTGAGTGAGTGAGAGTGCATATATAGAGAGTCAGAGTGAGAGAGTGTTAGCAAACTAGCCCAAAGAGGGATCAAAATGCAAATGGCGAATAGAAGGGTTCCATAATACTAAAACTGAATAAGGGTATGGGAGATCACACGCAGGCTCTGTGGATTTTGTAGAAATAAATGCGGCACACACACAGTATAACACCAAAAAAGAATAGAAGATAATAAGGAAGTAGTAACTACTGTGCAAGACAGTTTTAGACAACGCACGTGATGTTTGGAACAAGTTGCATTGCTTTATAAAACATTACCAACTTTGCAGCTCTTTAATAAAAGACGAATGATAACAATATCCAAGGGTACGTGATGAATGTGGAATCTGAGCGGATAGTGTCACGGCTCAGAGGTGAAGCAATTACAGCTTGATTGGCCATCTTCTCCCTCCCCTCCCTCTCCCCAGTCCTGTCCCTTCTTTCCCTTTCTCCCTCTCATCCAGTGAGGCTGCTAACTAACCACCGACGTGTTTAGGATTGTGCACGTTTATGAGACTCTATGACCACACTGCTGTCTTTTGTCCGTGTCCTTGTGTCATTCAGATATAATGAACGGTGACGATGACAACGTATCTCTGTAGATAACCCTTTTAAGTGACATCCCAGATGTATTGATTTTCCACAGCTTTGAGTATAGTTAGTGTGATGACAGCCCAACAATCACAAAGGCCCTCTCCCTTTTTGGATGCGTAGGCGCTTGTGTTGTTAGCAAAGTTTTTTTTGGTCAATGTTTTCAAATTAATTGTGGAAAAATGTGTCATTACAGGGAGACATTGTTGTGTTTGAAACTGCCACCATGCCAACATTTCTTATGCGAGACGTGGCAAAACAAAGTATTTTCCCTACGTGGCACATACACATTTATTTCCTGTGGTTTGGTGTTGATCAACTTATCGCGATTCATTTAATTCACAACAACGTCATTGTGAATTCCAATATTTCATAGTGCATCATCTTTAGTGATCAGCAAGGTTCTTTCATAACCTATACATCCTATTATAACGATCACCTACATTCTGTCACCCATCATTTGCTATTTCAGGTACTGCAGCCTTGTCAAGAGGATGTGATATATTAACGTTGATTAAATGTCTTCAGTCCTTTAAGTACGGCAGAGTATCAGGCAACCAAAAAATCCCAGGCTGCATTCCGATTTTACGGATACTTAACCATACTATTAACGATCCGGGAAAAGGGGCCATTTCCATTCTAAGAATTCAATGCTACGATAGTATTGTTCTATTTGCATGGAATATAGATACTGAATTCAGTGTCTTGGAGGTACTGCCAGGTGGTTGTGATTGTGTCGGTGGCTGTGTGCGTCTGTGTGTGTCGGTGGATGTGTGTGTTTTGGGCACACCTCTTTCTCGTCCTGATGGAGCCACTGCTTTGGGTCGTCCTCAGTGGCCAGGTAGGCGATCAGGTCGAGGGCGGTGAGACGCGTCTGTCGCCGTGACGACACGAAGATCAACACGGGTTTGGCCGGAGAATGACTGCGAATGGCTAGAATGGGACATGCACACACACAGGAACGCACACACACACACATGGCACATACACATTTATTTCCTGTGGTTTGGTGTTGATCAACTTATCGCGATTCATTTAATTCACAACGTCATTGTGAATTCCAATATTTCATAGTGCATCATCTTTAGTGATCAGCAAGGTTCTTTCATAACCTATACATCCTATTATAACGATCACCTACATTCTGTCACCCATCATTTGCTATTTCAGGTACTGCAGCCTTGTCAAGAGGATGTGATACTGTGTGTGTGTGTGTGTGTGATGAAGGAGGGGGGGGGGGGGGGGTTCACCTTGGAAGGAGGGCTTGTTCATGCTGGCCATGCGGGGGCAGTAGTGCTGCCCGGGGAAGCCGTGGATGTGGACCTCCAGGGGGACGGGGCGCACAGATGGGCGGAAATTAAACAAGCCCACCTGTTAGAGTCAGCGTGGGGGGGGGAGGAGGAGAAGAAAGAGAGACCTCGTGTGAGCAGCTGGCAACAGAGGGGGCCCATCTGGCACTAATGGGAGCTTTCTGTCATTGTCCCAGTGTGTGTGTGTGTGTGTGTGTGTGTGTGTGTGTGTGTGTGCGCGTATGTGTGTGTGGATGTGCCTTTCTGTGTGTGTATGTGAGAGTGTAAGAGTTTGCATGTGTGCATGCATGTACGTGAGTGTGTGTGAATGAATCTGTGCAAGTGTGCGTCTGCCCGCCTGTGTGTGTGTGTCTTTGTGTGCGTGTGTGTCTGTGTGTGTGTGTGTGTGTGTGTGTCTGTCTGTGTGTATGTCTGTGTGTCTGTTTATGTGTTTATGTGTGTCTGTGTGTCTGTGTGTCTGTGTGTCTGTGTGTGTGTGTGTGTGTGTGTGTGTGTGTGTGTGTGTGTGTGTGTGTGTGTGTGAGTGTGAGTGAGTGGTCTGCAGCAGCAGAGCGGTGGCCTCGCTCTGTCCTGCGTGGCGGCGGGGACCCGAGCGTGTGCACACATATTTAACAGGTCCAGGATAATGGGTCGGCCAACACAACACAAACACAGTGGCCCCGGACCAAGCATCGCTGGGCCAGCCAGGCTCTGGGATTTATGGGCCGACAGACTGCTGCTCTGCCTGCCAGGCGCTACAGAGAAGGGGGGGGGGGGGGGGGGGGGGTTGTAGCCTTTATGCAACAGTTACCCCCTCCCTTTACACCACACTGCCCGGCACGAGCACACATAAACACACACGTACACACACACACACACTTCCCCCCCCCCCCCCCCCCCAAACGCCAGGGCTGCCTGTTGGCAGAGGAAGTAGACCCGCTCTCCAGACGTGAGCCGGTCTAGAAGGCCAGGCGTGATGACACTGAAGTCCAACGACTCCCGACGAGCAAGGGTGAAACCGAATACGTTGGGCGCAACATCAGACCGGGATTGGATGGATCTCCGTATCTAACATTGGGCTTGTAAAGACTCTCTGACTTTGTTATCACCGCCACGACGTTCCTCTCACTCCTTATCCGGTCTCGTCGCTCCAGTGTTTTTTTTTTCATGATTACGCCGCGGCATAAACGGCCGCGTCCCGCCACACGAGACCCAGGGAGATTACCCAGATAAAGTGAGGCATCCGACGCAGGCCGGCGCCATCTGTTTACCCTAATAACTGTCAACATATACGGTTGATCAGATGTACGTGCAAGCTTAAAACTACACAGTGAACAAATAATGAAATTCAGTAAATAACATGGCTTGAATTCACTTGGCTTCACAACAGCAATGCGGAACTTGTTACCCGACAGACAAGCGTGGCTGGCTAGATTAACTTCTCCATGTGGAAAGCTTTAAAAAGGGGAGAGGAGTACATTACTCTAGATGCACCCTATAGATCACTGGGACGGGGGATGTAGTGTGCTCCACGGCTGGGTGCTCGCTCGGCTCCTTCTTATCTTTACAGCTACGACAGTGTGCTTCGGGGCGTCCTCTGACCTGCTTGATGCCCAACCAGTCGGCCAGGTCCCGGGCGTTGGCCAAGGCGGTGGACAGGCCGACCACGCGCACGGTCTTGGAGGTGTGGGACGAGATGAAGTTGGTCCTGGACACGATGACCTCCAGGACCGGACCCCTGTCCTCGCCTGCGGGAGATAAAGAGACGTGTTGATTTGCATGGTGTTGTGTGATGTTGTGTTGAGCAGACATCGGCATAGAGTTCAAACTGGATGCAGGCATCAATGCAAGCTGCACTAGAGCAGGGTTGAAACCCGGGAGCGTTAAAGGGGGTGATACACTAACGTTACTCGAGGTTCGAGCTAGTCATCCCTCTCACCCAGGAGGTGGATCTCGTCGATTATGAGGATGGCCACCTTCTGCACGTAGCTGCGGTTCTGCCAGCTGCGGCTCACCCCGTCCCATTTCTCAGGGGTGGTGACGATGAGGTCGGCCGCCGAGATGGCACGCATGTCAGGCGTCACGTCACCCGTCAGCTCCACCACCCTGGGGGGGAGAGAGAGAGAGAGAGAGAGAGAGAGAGAGAGAGAGAGAGAGAGAGAGAGAGAGAGAGAGAGAGAGAGAGAGAGAGAGAGAGAGAGAGAGAGAGAGAGAGGTAGAGAGAGAGAGGTAGAGAGAGAGAGAGAGAGAGGTTGAGATGACGATGAAGAAAGAATGTGGCAAAAAAAAGAAGATAATATCATTGAGTAATGTCTAGAGGTGTCAATCTCTGGACGGTTGGCCGATATGCACTTGTTCAATCAAATTTCATTGGTCGAACAATTGCTTGTCGAACAAAGGCTTTGTAGTATCTGTTTTAATAATCATATGTTTTGATAGACTATATATGACCAAAAATGACAGGAGGTCCAAACACCCTTTGAGGACTAACTTAAGGAAGTCTGCTATTCATAACTAACTGAACATTCACCCTGCTCAAAACTATTTATACCAAATAAGTCGCATTTGCTTAAAAAACGACGGCAAAAAACGTTGTAAAATCGTAAGGCATAGATTATATATTTTTTAATGTCTGCGATTGGGACCTCTTCTATTAAACACAGAACAATACATCTAATCAAATTTTCAGACTCCAACCAAGGGTGGACCTGAAACCCACTGACCTTCTCCAAACAGCACTTCCATGATATTTAGACTGACAGGTAGAGGAAAATGCACTTTTGCCGATTAAGTTAATCGAGGGACAACATGCAGCTTTTTTCATTATAAGTTTCCCCCCCACCATCTACCAATCGTACAGTTGGGGGAATTTCAACATAGATTTAATTTGGGTGACTTTAGATTTAATAGTAATGTCATACTAATGTCCTACATTTCTCTGCTGAGATGAATTATGAAGTATATCTTATCTTATCTTATCTTAATAATAACTATCACAAGCCTGCTGTTGATAAATGCACGGCGGTCCTGGCCACACTCACTTCTTCCCGAGCTTTTCCTCTATCCTGACCTTCCAGTCCTCGATCCTCTCTCGGACCAGGGCCTTGAGGGGAGCGATATACACCACCTAAACACCAGCAGACAAACACGTGCAGTAACACATGTTAAACACACACAATAAAACAGACTCTAAAGTTAATACTTGGCAAACTGAGGCAGCCAGACAGACAGAGAGTGCCCTGGCAGGTCAATCAAAGGCGGGGTTACATATTACAACGATTGCTTAGCCGGTGGATCTTTCCACTCTGGCAGGACAAAAGACGGGAGAGAGAGACACGAGCGGCCAGCCACAGGGACGGACCTTGGCGCCGGGGTACTTGTTGAAGACGCGGAACATGGCCAACTCGGCCGCGATGGTCTTGCCGGAGCCTGTTGGCGCCCCCAGCAGGACGTTGGTGTCGGTGTGGTAGAGCGTGTGGAAGATCTGCGTCTGGATGGGGTTGAAGTGGGTGAACTTGTACAGGCTCTCGTACTGCGGGCAGCCCAGCGCCGTCACGGGCAGCGGCTGCAGGTCCAGCAGCTCTGGGGAGGGAGATCGAAACCAGAATCAGGAAGAGCTTTATTGCCACAAAATACACAAACAGACAAACACAAACGGGTGATCAGATGGGGAACATCAGGCGTCTGTGACTCGCTACTCTCCATCCGATCTCTCTGCCAGGGATGTTGCTGCCAATAATTACACAACACAGCAACATGTTTTCTGTATGCTGTATGCTAGACTAGTGGACGCCTTGATTTACGTTCATTTCGATCCCGAAAAATATAACATATTTAATCATGGGAACATGTAGCGATGATGTGCTGGTGTGTATGCCTGCGTCTGTGTGTGTGTGTGTGTGTGTGTGTGTGTGTGTGTGTGTGTGTGTGTGTGTGTGTGTGTGTGTGTGTGTGTGTGTGTGTGTGTGTGTGTGTGTGCATGTATATTTCTGTGTCTGTCTATTGGTGTGCACATCACAAAAAGTGCATGTGGCTTTGGACAGTAATATTAAGTGTCAGTGCAACTGTCATCCAAAGAATATTCAGGCCCAAAGGCTGAGTCAACTATGTGTCAGAAAATCAGTAGAGATATCCACCAGCCTGTGTTTAGCCCTCAACTGTGCAACAAATAAAGTATGAAACTCTAGCCAGATTTAAATATGCAAAGAAGCATATTCCGGTCAGAATTACTTGATTTAAAACAATAGAACTTTAACCAGTTTAATAGCCAACAAGCCTTCTTACATGTTTGAGTGGCTGTGCTCGCACATGTTGCGCATCTATATTTCACCTAGCGATGACCTCCATAATAAACCCCTAACGCGGCTTCCACTGATTTTGATAGACGAGCGTTCTGCACGGCTACCGCGGGCCCGGGTGGGGACGTAATGGGCCTGTCCACACCGGGGGTCCCCCCTCTGGACGTGTCCGGAGCAGGGGGAGACGGATCGCGGAAACACCTGCTGCTGAACATGTGACTCCAGTGACCTCTGGTGATCACATTTGGCTTCGCCGCGCAAAAATGTCAAATAAATACATAAGATATTAAAGTGTGTTCAACACGTTTTTTTGTAGCGCTGCGTCTCATCAAAGAGCAAAAATGAACTCGGCGCCTCCATTTTGGCCAACCGTATGCCTCCAGATGTTGTTGGAATTTCAGACTTGACTGTGATTAAAAAAGAGCAAGAGCCCGGAACGTTGATTGTTGAAAGAGTGAACATGAGCAATGGGTTTCCTTGAGTAGAGAGGGGGATGAAGAGAACGCGGCCACACATGCCACTTCTGAGTCTGGTCTCCGTGATCAGATCTCACTGAGTCTTGAAAATCAAGTTGTGTTCTTCCAGCTGTCCTGGTTGGAAGTGGATCAGCGATGCACACTTGATATATGAACACACCCCGTTTTAAAATGGAAGAGTACTCTTGTTGAAATATATCCTAAAGATGAATCTGTCTCAGGGTAACTGTGGGGTTGCATGGCTCACAGAGCTCACATGGTGTTCTACCAGTGTGAGGTTTGTGTGTGTTTGTATATGCGTGTGTAGTATCACGGTGTGGGCTGTGTGTGTGAGTGTGTGTGTGTGTCTGTCTGTCTCAGTCTCTGTGTGTGTGTCTGTGTGTGTGTGTAGTACCAGTGTGTGGCGGGTGTTTCTCAGGCAGGATGAGGTGCTGGAAGTTGATGACGCAGACGGCCTCAGCCCCCAGCCAGCGGTCAGACACCACCCTAATGTAGTACTGAGACGGCATGGGCTCAAAGATGGGGATGGTGAACACGATGTTCTGGGGGTCTCCAGACACCACCTGCATGGAGAGGACACACACACGCATACATAATGACATCATGTGAGAGAGATTAAACCGGCACTATGTATGTGATCACAATAGCGCCGCCTAGTGGCTGCAGCTGTAGCTACACTCAGAGGGGGGGGGGGGCAAACAATAGACCACAATGAAGAACGATTTATAGGGAACAATCTCCTGGATGGATTGACTGGTGGATGGAGGTGTTTTACTCATGAGGAACGTTCTAGTTCTAGATATTTAGCAAATAGCTGCAGTAGAAAAGGGACATGGCGCAGGTTTGAACACAACGTCGGTGAACACAACATCGGTGAACACATATCCTGTGTGGTTGCCTAGGAGTGAGGTGGGAAAGGGGAGGGGGCAGACCTGTTTCTTCTGGAGGAGGAAGTACTCTGAGTGGTAAATGTGGTCGTTGATTGGGTCTTCCACCCACAGCCACCAGGGCTCCCCCACTGAGCCATGCACCTGGTGAGGGGGAGGGAGATGGAGAGGGGGAGGGAGATGGAGAGGGGGGGGGGGCGGAGAGAAAGAGAGAGAGAGAGAGAGAGAGAGAGAGAGAGAGAGAGAGAGAGAGAGAGAGAGAGAGAGAGAGAGAGAGAGAGAGAGAGAGAGAGCACAACTGTTATCTTACTTGGAAAGCAGAAGAGAAAGATACTATTACTGTTGCGAAAATACTAAATTGAGCAAAGAAACAGAGCATATGTCCTCAAGCATAAGAAAACATTCGGGAACAATGGAGAGCTGGGCGTATCGCCATGAAATACATTCTTTCAGTGTGAGCACAAATACATTTGTTCTCCTGCGGATACTTCTGCCGATCCTCTGTGCATGCCAAGGTGTGTGTCTGTGTGTGTTTGTTTGAACGTGTGTGTGTGTGTCAGATGCAGCACTGAGCCAGGCTCCTGTAATGTCTCTTTCCCGCTGCGGTAGAGGGAGTCTCGGATGGCTAGCTAACCGCAGGAGACAGCTTTATGACACACTCACGTTTCCTCAGGAGAAGCCACATACATACATCATCCACTAACCAGATCTGTGGCTTCCTCTTTACGAGGATGTCGTGCAGGTGATGCAGATGACTAGTACTAATAATACACACAACAAAAACAACAAGTTGCTCGTGGAAGGACACCAATAGTGGCGGGCCGCCTCGTCCGCAACACGCTTTCCCCTCTACGGAGGAGGTTGTGATGGTCTTGCCTCCGTCTGCTCTCTCAGAGCAGGCTTAGTGTATCTGTGTGCATGTGTCCCTGCGAGGCTTGGCCGCGGTGTGCCGACATATGCAGCTGGATCAGGGCAAAGCCGTGGGGGAGTGTTCCCTTACGACTCTCCCATGGACCGAGCATGCATTGCTAATCGGACATAAACATTCATCTTCGCATTCGGGCCCCCCCATCCCCCCCCCGCTACAAAGAGCTTCCTATTCCGGGGATTCCATGACAAACCCCGAAGCGAACCCCTCCGACTCCCCCCCCCCCCCCACCCGGCATCCATGCCATCCCTGATGTGGGACACATTTCCCTGACACCAGAACCTCCTCCTTCCACCCTGGAGGTCTGATGCAACCCCCCCTAGACCCCTTCAGAACAGCTGGGGAGCCCTGCGCGGTATCACCATTAACCATTTGCGGCGCTGGGACTCGCTCCAAGTGATGCTATGGAGACACCCTCTCGTTTTAGAGCAAGGAGGAATAATGTGGAGTTAAGTGTGGGGGGCCTGCGGGGAGCCTTCCTCTATCGCTGTAACACTGCTGAGACACTGAGGCACCGCGGTTAAAAATAGGCCACTACGGGACTGTGTACATGCAGACTAACAGACATCGTCGTGGGGCTGCCTCACCAGCTGCTTAGTGTTTGTTTATGTACAGAGGCAACAGAGGTGGCGTGCAGGGATTTACACTCTCACTCGATACCTCGTATTTTGCCTACAGTGGAAGTCGGAGAAGCCCAGTCCCTGAGACAACCCGGGCTGACACACAAAGCGCTGTATCCTAGAGGTAAACTCAGTTTAAATGGATGGAGGAACAGGGTCTAAGCGCATTAAATAACCATAACGTATCACAGAGTTACATATCCACTTCTCACCTACAGGAAATCTTGTCAGGAAAATGTCTAAAAGTATATTAATATACAGCTCAAAGTCAGTTTATAAACTCAGCCTTGGAAGGACACAGGATGGCAGGGGGGGTTCCCCCCTCTCGCTCTGTGTGTCATTCGTACTTGCTCAAATTCTTAAACGCTAATGTAGCTTTATTCAGTTCAACCGGTGCAGTAATGCCAGGGTTCGGTAATTGGTTACCCACTTGGCAACATAACCAGGATGGCTAATAAAGTCCACCAATTAAATCAGCTTTAAACCATAGATGGAAGTCGACACAAGATTGCAATTACTTTTAGAATATTATAATACTATATGCACAAGTTCCCAACCCGATTATCCCAAGTAAATAACGGATTTATGTTGTCCATCACTTTAAGTGCTGGGTTTCAGTAAGAATAAATATCAAAAGATTGATAAAAAGGTATTGACTCACTTTATGAATCACATTTAGGGGGTCCCGAATTACAGTCTGGCTTCTTGTGTGGTTGCTGTGGTTACCTGGTCATGCCACCTGAAGTCCGGGGTGATGACGAGACGCACTCGCAGGACAGTGCGCGTGATTGGCTGGATGCTGGCCTCCATCAGTAGGGAGGGGATTTGGTGGGCACACTGCTTGACTTTCATCCCGATATTGATGTGTTGCAGCATGTGACCTGAAACCCCCAAAAAAATACAAGTCTGCATTGAACACTTTCTTTCATGTGAAGTCGGGTCAGTAGTTCAATCAATTCTAAAAAGCTACATCGCTTTGATTTGCCCTCATTTAGCAAAGGTAAAGCCTAAATAGTTAGTCACATCACATGCAACTAGAGCCATAGTGTACAGAGGAAACATACATTTAACTTGGATTGTCATGGAGGATCTCCTGCTGGTTGGGGCAAGGGGTTAGGGGCTTGGGGTGAGGGGGGTTAGGGGCTTTGGTTGAGGGGGTCAGGGGTCAGGAGTTAGGGGCTAGGGGCTGAGGGGTTAGGGGCTGAGGGGCGGGAGCTCTCACCGATCTCCTCCTTGCTCAGCTCCTTCAGCTTGTCCACGGTCAGCCTCCGCTTCTCCAGCCGCTCCAGCACCGTGTGCGGCAGGATGTGGAACTGCCGCAGCGGGTGAGCGAAGCCCCACAGCCGCTTGTCGATCACCTTGCACAGGTTGAGCAGGCGGTAGGTCATGGCCGGCCAGCGCTTCCTCAGGGCGATCTCGAACAGTGCCCGGACGATACGGGCCGCGTTCTGAAAAGCGTGGGGGAAGGGATAAAAGGAGATCAGCGAGACAGGACTTCTTTCGCCCCGCCATACACAAACACACAAAGTTTACACGTTGGTTTTCTTAAAGATGAGACGCAAAGAGATTAGGGAAACGGATCGCTTTTCGCCCCGCCACACACAAGAGCCATTTGAGAAGAGTCCATCTGTAGAGGGGTGATTCATCATGTCTGATGAAGAGGGGCCATCCTGTCTGTGTCCAGACGTCCCGCTTCGGCCCGGCTGTACGCTGATTGATTGCCCCCGTCTTTTTGAAGGACGGGTCAGGTGTCCGGGACGGGCCGCTCCCCGATAGGCTGGCCTCGTCTGGTTGGCTTGTGATCGATTTGGTCGGGTGTTAATGGGGACCGACCGACTGATCCGAGGCCTCAGTGTGCCATGTTGACGGACGGGTGGGCTCGGGATGTGCCCCGATTGAAGGCCTGGGGTTAAAGTGGGGTCCAGCTTGGCTTTAAGCGGGGCGCTTGTGTCTCAGGGGCGGTCGAAGACAACACACTGAGAGCGGTGACTCCGTGGCCTGATATTCATTTGACGTTGGACGGAGAAAGTAAACTGATAGGATTAGAAAGCTTCCAGTTGTTTGGATCCGGGAGCCCTTTCAGACCTGCTGTGTGGACGACTCGGCCCGTCTCTAAGCAGTCTCAGGTTTCAACCGCCCCGCAGTCACAGTTTTGGGCCTAGCATCTTCCACGCTGTAAATATTTAGCTGCCCTCTAGGGTCATAAACTGTTCTTATCCTTTCTGAGACCTGGTGCTTTGCAGTCAAGTTGAAGAGTTGCAAGTCAGACCAATCAAATGATTGGGCCCGTCCGTCTACTAATACTCGTCATTTCTGTTACCTTCATTAGTAACGGTTGTATCTTAGTTGAGCTAGGATCTCTTTTGGTAAATTTGTGCATCACATTCAACATTGAAAACACACAAAAGCACACAGGCAACCACCAGCATTGTTTGCCACACAACCACTTTTCAAGGACAGAAGGTGGGGATCGAACCAGAGACCCTTCCACAACCTGCTGGACCTACTGAGCTTCCACAGCGATAGCATCAAGAGCTCTTAGTATGGCGTTGCCATGTAGCATGAGGTGACCTCATCTCCACTACCACTTGAGAACAGTATCACATGCGAGAACTTGCACATCTGAATATTTAGAAGCAAAAAGAGAGAAGATCTGCGCGATACATTCCGACTATTCGTCCACATGGTATCAGTTACCGCTGGAAATCTGGAATCGATGTGTTTGCGGAACCAGGGAACGAGAAGCGGAGAGGAAGAGCAGAATGAGAAAATGAGAGGAGATAGGGGATTAGAACCGAGCTATTGTGTACAATTATGTACCAGGGATCATTTCAGCGTCCACATTTGGACGGGATCATTTGAATGTGCGCGGGGAGGACGAGGCGGGGGTGAGTGGCGCTCGCAGATTGACTGTGTCAGCTCCCGGGGGATGGCTTCTTATGCACTCGCGAAGTGGAATGCAAAGGGCTAATAAGAAGACAAGCATTCTGTTTTTTTCCACGGGGAGATGATTGCAGTGAGACACAGGGATGGGACCTCTAACTGAACATAATGGATGTGGTGGACAGATACTCAACTGTGAATCCAACTGAATATTCCAAATAATAAAAGAAAGAACTGGGCTGAAGCACGGAGAAGGGGCCTCTTCTCCAAGAGTGCTCCACTGGAGCCAGGCGGTATCTCCAAAAGGTCAGGGGTCAAACACATCATAGAATTCATATCCAGGCAGAGATATGCGTATTTGCATGCCTTAAATCGCTGCAAGTGTGTCTTTGGGTCATGGGAATGTCCAGAGGGGCATGTGTTGATATGCGTCCAGTGTGTGACAACAAGGGAGAGAGAGAGAGAGAGAGAGAGAGAGAGAGAGAGAGAGAGAGAGAGAGAGAGAGAGAGAGAGAGAGAGAGAGAGAGAGAGAGAGACACAGAAACAGAGAGAGAGAAAAAGTGAGAAAGTAAAAGGAGCGATACTGACATAGAAATGTAGAGAGCGAGAGATTGATAGGAATAGAGGTAGAGAGAAATAGAGGTAGAGGTAGAGAGAGGGGGAGAGTTAGAGAGAGAGAGAGAGAGTGAGAGAGTGATGGGGTGCATTCCAGTGACCTGTGCCACGTAGGAGAGGTCTGAGATAAGCGAGAAGCTGTCCACTTCTCCGCGGCCAATGTAGGTCTGCAGCAGGATGTTGATCTTGCCATAGCCGTTCTCCACGCCACCCGCCGCCGGGAGCTCACAGTAATTGCTCAGCATCTGCTCCAGCTCCTCCATCTCTTCGTCACGGACCTTTCGGAGAACACACACACACACACACACACACACACACACACACACACACACACACACACACACACACACACACACACACACACACACACACACACACACACACACACACAGTTAGTTTGTTGCTGCCATGTCGATCCTGCAAAAGAGGTGCTCAACCTAAAGTAAAAAAACTGGAAACACACAAATGTGAATGTTTTTATATTATGAATGAACTTATTCTGAAGGACAGAGCTGTTTCAGAAAGGATATCAGGCCAAAGACGATTGGGTGTGCCGTGCTGCAGCTTATGCACACATAACAGGCAAAAAGAGCTTAGAATGATGAAGGGGATCTGTCCCTCTCTCTCTCTCTCTGTCTCACCTTGACTTGCTCAAACTCCTCTGCCTTGGACACGATGCTGAAGATGTCGCCCTCTGTCTTCTGGGAGTTGAACAGCTCATTGAACGTCTTCACAGAGAAAGGAACACAGCGAAGAAGAAGAAGAAGAAGAAGCAGAAACAACACATGGATTTACATTTAGTATTCCACTTGGATCCAGGATGTATCCCAGAAGACACATTTTCACACAAACAACAGCAGCAGCCCAGGATCTGAAACCAAGTGCGACGTAAATGTTGTGACATTACAAAGAACGACACAAAGTAACAGCCATTCGTATTCACTGGAGTGCCATCCTAAGTGTGCCCCTTTGTTGGTGGTTGTCAGGAAAATGTAACTTCAGATCCAGCAGGCCTACTATGGCAGACCCTCTGATCCAGCAGTGCTTGTATATTATAGCGGACCTTCTAGGGGGAGACGAGCCCGGGTCAGATATAAACAACTGCAAGCTTGTTGATCCCTTTTCGTTTCGGAGACATTCTACCAAAGAGAAATCTTGTAGCTTTCAGCTGATTATTATTCATTTGTTTATTTCTAAATTGGCCATTCTACTTATATTATCAGATAAGGGAATTTTTTTATGTTTGTCTATTTGTTCCTCTGTTTTTCTATTATTACTTACAAATCTGGATATTTGATGTACTTGGGAGAAAAGCCTACCTCTATGGTGTTGTATCTGATGTAGAAGTGACTGGCTGTCCGGCCCAGGTCAGTGGAACCAAAGTAGCCGGTGCGCTCCTCAAAGCGGATCATGCGGGCCTTGTCCAGCTTCCGGCCCGCCTCCACCACCAGCTCCCTTCTGTACATCAGCAGGCCTGGGTCCATCTGAGACACGCACACACACACGCACACACACAGGCAGACACACAGGCAGACACACGCAAGCACACACACACACACACACACACACACACACACACACACACACACACACACACACACACACACACACACACACACACACACACACACACACACACACACACACAGCAAGGGTTGGATAGAGAAGGAGGATCAGCTGGAGAGCATTAGCATGGAACTATTCACATACTGGACATGATGACGATGATGATGAAGACGATGATCGACAGGCAAATGTTAGCCGGGATATGCATGAATTGGTTCCCATTTCAAAACAAAGTGGGATAGACAAGACAAACTGGCAGCAGCAGGGACAGAGCCAAATCAGGGTTTTTTGACAGACCGAGAGAAAGAGTGTCTGACAGATGAAGTCTCAAAAGTGGAACAGAAAAGACAGCAGGAAACTAGACTAGGGAGCACAGGTGAAGGGGAAAAGAACAGACAGACAGACGGATAGAGAAAGATGGACGACAGACAGTCAGAGAGAGCGACAGACAGACAGAAGGACAGATAGAGGGATAGAGAGAGACGGCTGACAGAGAGGCAGAGAGAGAGACAGACAGAAAGAGGGACAGACAAGGAGACAGAAAGGAGAGGAACGCCATTTTCAATCTGCTGTGGTGGGCCTGCCCTCTGACCTGGAAGGCCTTGTGGTTGATCCCGTACGCCAGTGGGTTGGCCCTCATGCGCACGTATAGGTAGGAGTAGCTCAGCCATTTCACCGCCTCGTCCACATTGGTCACCGTTCCCAGGCAGACCTGAGAGAAACAGGGATCGACGGAGTCACAGAGAGGACAAGACAAGCGTCTGGCTCCACCTAGTGGATCGTTCAGAGCAGTGCCGGACTACACTGGCAATTTGTTCTACATTAGACAAAAATGAATTCTGGAAAAAGACTAACAAAACCAAATTAATAAAAACTGCTTTATCATCCTTGATCCATTTGCTCAAGTGCCCCGTCCCCGTCCCCCGCACACACACACAATCTCTATGTAAAAGCATGTTATGCTATAAAGGCAATGACTTAGTATGATCAGTGTTTCCCCTATATGCATTCAGCAGCGGCGCACTGCCGCTGCTGGATTGTCAGCGCCACTGCAACAAAATAAATAAAATGATTGCAATTTTTTTTAAAAAAGAGGTAAAAAATAAAAAATAAAAAAATAACATTAAAAGTTTCTGCCAAGTTCAAGGCACATTTGCACAATGATCGGGTCCCAGCAGATACCTTGACTCTGTTGATTGTTATGTCATATTTGGAAGCTCAATCCGTACATTTTCCCCCCAAAAATCTCTTTCTTCCGGGGGGGGGGCATGTCCCCAGACCCCCTAGCGTTGCTAGGTTACCAACTCACAGAACCACTGCTACAAAAAAATCAGCAGTATTATTGTTTGCTACTGTTTGTGAAACTGAAACAAATGACAGCACCCGACCATCTCAAAAGGACGGCCTGTGGTGTTATAGCCCCCTACCGCTGCAATTAGGCAGACGGAGGGAAAGACGGACAGACAGATAGGCAGGGAGCCCGAAAGGGAGACAGGCAGACAGGGCGACAGACAGACAGACCTCTGCATTGAGGTTGTCGGCCAGGTTGTTGAGGAACTGGCTCTCGATGGGGTTCTGCTGGGTGAGGAGGGTGAGGTAGTGGCTCAGCTTGTCGTGGGTGGTGATGATGGTTCCCTCGCCGTGCTTGTCGAACTGGGGCCGGCCGGCACGCCCAAAGATCTGCATCACGTCCAGGATGCCCAGGTCCACCTGCATGCCCCGCTTGGCGTCGTAGATCTGGGTGCCCTGCGTTACCACGGAAACAAGAGGAGGGGATACAGGGTCAAGAGTGCTTGATGATGGTGTTTTTGTCTTTTGCCATGGCTGGGAAACACAAGCGCACGCACACGCACACACACTCACACTCACACACACACACACACACACACACACACACATACACACACACAGATGCCCGCACATATGAAAACACACACGCACACACAGGTGCACAGAGGTCCCCGTAACCATGAACACACGCAAACACACACACACACTCACGTGCCCGCACACATGAACCCACCCAGAACCGCAAACAAACGCACACAAACACACATAGACGCACACACAGACAGGTGAAATGCATGCAAACATGCACACAAACACGCAAACGCACACAAATAGAGTCGGTCATCAAACCGACTAGAGCGGATAGCGTGGAGGCATAGACTCTCCTCCCACCTTGATGATGACGGCGTGCGCCGGCAGGTTGACGCCCCAGGCCAGCGTGGCCGTGCACACCAGCACCTTCAGGTAGCCCCTGGAGAACATGCTCTCCATCAAGCTGCGGTCCGTGCGCAGCATGCCCGCGTGGTGGATCCCAAACCCGGACGGGAACATCTCCCGCATCTCCTTGTTCCTGGATCTCTGGATCTGGCGGCACAGGGACAAGAGGGCGTCATAACAAATAAATAACATATGGGCCATATTTTGAGTTAAGCCCTGTGCGGCTGCAACGGTGATTAGGGGCTGCACAAATACAGAGGACCTGACCTATACCGGTAGAGCAGTGAGTGATCGTCTGGGGAGGAAAACACGAGAGCGCAACCGGGGGTGCCCTTTTCTGGCTCAAGTGGAATGAAGATGCATCTGTCAGAAGAGGGTCTCGTTTAGGTAAAGTTACGCACCGTGCTACTTTGACTTTCTGGAGTACAGCTCCAGGTGTAGCTTTTCTTCTTTTTTTTTTTTTATAAAGGTCTTTTCACCAGGGTATTTGGTTAACACGTTGTGACAGTCTTGGAGGGCTTTCCCTTCCTCACTCTCTGTGATAGAGATTTAAAGAAAAACAGAGACCAGCGTGCACACCAATAGGAATGCCGACACACACACAAACACAGACACACAAAATTCACACACACACACACACGCACAGATGTACCAGGCAAGGTGTAAGGATTGCAATGTGATGTGGGCTGGGAGAGAGGTCATGGCCTGTCTTAAGCATGAAGGTTCCTTCATCACAGAGCTTTATCTCTCTGTTTCTGGGTGTCTAAATGGAGGTCAGAGTCCACCAGGCCTCTGAAATGATGATGGAAAGCCCATTACATCAAGGTGTGTGTGTGAATGTGTGTGTGTGTGTGTGTGTGTGTGTGTGTGTGTGTGTGTGTACTATTCAGAAGGCGAGCGTATCTCCCCCTCGAGTAGTGGGGATCTTCAAACTTAAGTGTAAGGGAGTTTGCGGGACCTGTTTATTTGAAACAGGGTTCACATTTGGTCGGAAAAGAATAACATAAGACGTGGGAACCTTATTGGGCTAAACCACATCACGTGCCTACATGCAGCCTCAACAACAAATTAAGTATATAGGTTGACGTCATAGGCACATTAATTATCGCTATCAACCATAGTGGTCGAACACTAAGTACACTACAAACATTGGTATCTAAATAAATTCTGATTGGGTTTTACTGCTGCACGTCTTTCATCAAAGAAAACACTTGTTTATATAATTCGATTTATATAATTTAACAACTTTTTGGTATATGTTGGTTCGTTGTGATTTGTACATTACTGTGCATAAAAGCAACACTAATATAAGATCATTATTATACAGCATGGTGATAAAGTACATATCAGCATCCGTACCAATGGCTAAACTTCATCATCATCATCATCATCATCATCATCATCATCATCATCATCATTTGCAGTGCATTAGCAAGCAATGATTACATTTCTGTGATTGACTGGAAGTGCAATGTCAAGATTTTAACAAAACCCATCCAGAGGACATAAAGAATGTGTGCCTTCACCTGTTCTCTGCTAAAAAATGTATGAAATGAAAATGATCCTCAGTGTCTCTCTTTCTCTTCCATGACATCCAAGGCCACCTCATTTATCCTTTATGCCCGGTCCTTTATCCTTCATGTATCATTTATTCCATGAAACACGCTTCAGTAATGACTATGACACGATAAAGCCATAAATTATTCCAATCCTGAGCAACTTTGAGAGGGGACAACGCCCTTCAATCTCCGTCATTGCATAACCTCACCTCCTGAGAGTTTTATCAATTAGTGCCTTGACCTTTAAAGAAAAACCTTATCCTATGTAGACCGAAAACATTGACAAGCAAAAGAATATGATACGCAATGTACAGCAACTGTGCCATTCGGACTAACCAACGTGCACATCGAGACTGAATATTAGGAGCATTCCTGTTATCTACATCCTAGACAAAGGCTGGGCGGAGATTCTGTGTGTGTGTGTGTGTGTGTGTGTGTGTGTGTGTGTGTGTGTGTGTGTGTGTGTGTGTGTGTGTGTGTGTGTGTGTGTGTGTGTGTGTGTGTGTGTGTGTGTACAGTATATATATGCTAGCGTGTGCTGTATATTGCCTATGTACGTGTTACTGCATGTGTGTGTGTGTGTGCTTGTATGTCCTGAGCATTGCGTGTGTGTGTGTGTGTGTGTGTGTGTGTGTTACTGCATGCACGCGTGTGTTTGTGTTTATATATGGTTGCATGTGCTGTGTATTGTGTGTGTGTTTGTGTGTGTGTGTGTTACGACATGCGTGCGTGTGTGTGTGTGTGTGCAGGCTGTTTAGAATGCGCGGGGGGCAGCCTCCTGCTTTGAGGTGTCACAGCGTGTTACGGCCTCGCTGCCGGGCCTCTAACGCGAGGCGAGGCGGGGCTGATGGGAGCAGTGTGGTCCGCTGATGGGAGCACTGTGGTCCACTTATTGGAGGTGGCAGGGCCCTAAGCTCCTGATCAGGACTCATTAGGGCCCGGCCACCTCCAGACGCCCCCCCTCAGCCTGGGAGGGCGTCTGGAGGAGGGCATGGAACCTTCCATCCCTCCGTCCATCAATCCAGCAGAACTATCTTTCGATCACGATCACGGATCAATGCAGAACCTGTTTTGCCCAAAAGCGTGTCAGAGTCTCTCCTGTTGCATACATAGTCATACACACACACACACACACACACACACACACACACACACACACACACACACACACACACACACACACACACACACACACACACACACACACACACACACACACACACACACACACACACACACACACACACGTGATGCCCCATAACATTCACGACACAATCTTCTCTAACCCTAAAATGCCAAAAACGTCTCTGTATTTCAAAAATATCCATGCTGACTCTTTGACAAACGGATAAAGCCTTTCCTAATTTTACCCCTCACCCCCCTACTAAAGTTCCAACGATGCGTTGAGGAGCGGTGGCTTCACAGGGACAGCCGATGTCTGGGTGCTTCAAAGCGCACAGCTCCACCACAGAGATAAGAGATGACACGGGGGGCCACGTGACGCTGAGCGGCGGATAACTGGCTCCCCGTTTCACGTCCCCCACCGTGACGATCAAGCGATCATTTACTTAGCCAAATGGAGCCAGTGTGTCTAATTGTTGATTTCATTCTGTGGACCCTGGATGGTCATAATGTTTGCCCTTCGCTTTGACAGGCTTTTAAACACTGGACGCGATGCGAGCGAGTGGGCGGACGGGATGCTGCTACCCGCAGATACACACTCCACTGCTCTCCGTCTCTCTCTTTGGCTCTCTGTCCTCCACTGCTCTCTCTCTGCTCCATCTCTCTCGCTCTCCGTTTCTATATGTCTCCATCTATATTCTGAATCAACTTCTCCATGTCTCTCTCTCTCCCTCTCTGTGCTCCACTGCTCCATCTATTTCTCCATCGCTCTCTTTCTCTCTGTCCTCCACTGCATATCTCTCTCCCTCTCTCTCCCCCCCCCCCCCCTGTGCTCCATCTCTCTCCCTGTTTCTATACGTCTGTGTATTCCACTTCTCCAACTCTCTCTCTCTCTCTCTCTCTCTCTCTCTCTTTCTACTCCACTGCTCCGTCTCTCTCTCTATGCCTCTCACTTCCTCTGTGGCTCTCTCTCCATATCGCTCTTATAATAAATACCCTCACATACTCTGCATCCGTCGACACATTTCTGCCTGGCTCAATTTGAAGTGTGACGTTTGTTTTTCTTTCATCGGCTTTATGTGTGAGTGTGGTGATGAGGGGGGGTTAAGGGTAGTATGAGTGCACCGGAATGAGTGTACGTGTGTTTTAATATTGTGTGCGTGCACTGTGGTCTACCGTCCTGCAGACCGGAGAAGACAAGAGGAAGTCCGCACACGGTGGCGTTTTATTTTGTTGTAAGCACGGCTCTCTGCGATGGGTGGCGCAGCGGAACGCGTCGAGCCTCCAGTCAGCTGTTTTAATGCTGATGATGATGCAATTAAAAAAGGAAAATGGACTTGGGCTTGCATTACCATGAGAACACCGGCCGATCCCCCGGGCTACGGCACTGCAGATTACAGTCAATATATATAGCAAGCAACCCGAGTCAGTATGCGGGTTTAGCATCCTACATCTACGCATCCGGGACGGACTATATGTGATCTATTTTAGGCTTTGATTCTCGTAGTTTGTGTTGTGTGTGTGTGTGTGTGTGTGTGTGTGTTTGTTCGTGTGGGTGAGGTTTGTGTTCTTTTTATCCTACTCGGGGGGGCCCACTTTCCCTGCCGCCTTCAGGCTTCAGCTCAGCGTTGTTGATCAGTCTGCAAGTGACGGGTATTAGCGTGGCTATTGTGACAGACTGTCACGGGTCTGACACAATAACAGGAGTAGCCGTGTAAAAATAGCCGGCAAACGAAAGCAAACAGGGGCCTTAATGAGCGGAGTCCCTGGAGGTGCCCGACGCACGGCTCTCCCCGGAGACGTCTCGTCTGGGGCCGGGGGGGGGAGGAGAAAAACGTGCCCATCAAAGGGGAGCGCGCAGCTGGGGACGCGTCGAGTGCGAAGGGGGGGGGGGGGGGCCCGCGTGATCGCCCCGGTGTGGGCAGGCAAAGCGGCGCATCTGTAACCTTCTGGACGCCGGCCCCTCCTGCTACGTTTCCAAGCTGCACCCTCTCTCCGCCTAAACACCTCCATCACAGGCTCGATGATACCCCCCCTCCGACGCTAACCTCAGCCCTTGCTTCCACGCACACACACACATCTTTAAATGAACGAAGCGCGGTTCTGTGTTTACCCATACAATATACAGATTCAAAATAATACTTTGCCTGCCTTACTGAGTAACGTTACAGTTGCGGTTCACAGCTCCCGCTGGGACTTAACATGCTTTGTGCAATACACCTGAGGGACCACAAGGTGTCTCTTTGCCTCTACGCTAGAGCTCTGTCTGTCTCTCCCTGAAACAAGCGATGACAAGTCAAGCCTTGCTTTCATCTGACGGCTGGCTGGGAGAAAAATAAAGGAAAAGAAAAAGAGAGAGAGAGGGCCTGGAAGGGAGCTTGGCCGGGGATGTGAAGTGCAGAAAGGACAGGGGAACGTAGGGGTGGGCCAGGATGGTAGCAGGGCGTGAGACACTCCTTTGAGGGGCACGCCACGGGCAGAGGTTCTCCTCGCTGCCGACACACAGCGTGACACGATGGTTTGTTCCACTGAGGGTTTACGAATATGTGATTGGGGTTCAGTTAAGCTATAAAGGGATTTGTCTGTCTGTCTATGCTATCTGTGAGGAAAGATCCAAGGCACACGTCTGGGTGTGTGAAGAAACCCTTGCAAAAATTTACCGTCAAAACTATGACAAATAACAACAATTTCCATATTTCCTGAAGGGTTTGGAGGCCACTGTAGCAGACAGGCAGTCGTTGCTTTGTCTTTCTTGCATATTGCATCTTTCTTGACTGTCTGTCTGTTTACACATCGTTTTTCTGAACATAAAATAGACTTAATTGTAGCACACCACTACAATTAAATGCATCTAATCCAACAGATACATACAAACCCATAACTGAAGATTACCGAGATACATTTGAGAAGCTTCTGCCATTTTTCTATCTGAAGGAGAAGATCGAGTACTCCATGTGAATATTAACACGATGCACCCTCTTATTAAAGAGGGCGCCTTACGATATCTCAGCGTGATCGACAGCCTAAAGTATACATAAAGCCTAAAGTAATGAACATTAGCATAGAAAATACAGCAGAATCACTTCTGACTTTTGACACAGGATAAAGAAATGTTAAATTATAGGAGTGACCCAGAGGTGCTTCATTTAACGGCATATGCATATCTGAGATAAAAAACAAAAAAAACACCTTTAAATATTAATGTAGGGGCAATTTCCAGTGCACAAATAAGCCGTGCATTATCTGTGTGGGCATAGAGTGGGATCCGACCGGTGCAACCGCCCCCCCAATTCCCCCCCCTCCAATCAGTAGTGGCAGGTTGGACTCTCAGGAATTAATGGAAGCTACCACTACTTTGGGACACCACTTAATGTTATTATTTGGTTGCACGGCTAAGTGCCGATACAGCAATCACAAATCAATCAGCAAACATCCGCCCTCCCACACATCTACACACGCGCGCGTGTTTGAAAAGTGTGGCAACATACACAATCCCCGCTTTCAGTGTAAGAAAAAATAGGCTGCGATGAAATGAAATCCTGTTTCAAAGACTAACCAGGCAACAACGAACCATTTTTAGTGCCACCCCCCCCCCCCCCCCCCCCCCCCCACATCCCTCCTCCCTCCCTCCCTCCCTCCCTCCCCGACACCCCCATAATCTCTCTAGGCTCTATTTCCAGTTTTAGAAGGCATGAAAAGTGATCTGATTTGTATACATATCCCATTTAAATAGAGAAGAGATTAGAGACACATCAATCTTGGCTCAGGCCCCGGGGAGCCGAGGGAAAAGGTTACTAAATTTATCACCGCGCCTCACGTCGGAGGAGGGGATTTAAATAGGGGAGTTGAAGCCTTGACTGGGCCCCACTTTCCACCTCTGTGTACTCACGCGGCGCGGAGACCATTAATTACACACGTGCACGCCGGAGCGCACGTCGGGTCGAGGCTGCCGCTGCGTGTGGGGGCGCGTTGGCACTAGGGCGCCCAGATGCGCAGGCGCCACACCCGGGCAGCCGGAATAAACACGTTTTTCCCCCCACTCTCTCTGATTGTGTCTTGCACGTTCGCTCCGTAGGTGTCTTGGTGTCAGCCGTCGAGCCGTGCATGGAGCCGAGGAAAATAAAGAAAAAGCACCCTTCACTTTGCATGAACCTCCATTGGCCTAAGTGTTGTGAAAAGGGTCTTAGTAGTCATCTGTCGCGCTCTGACGGCCGGCTCCAGATCCGGTGTTGAGGTGTGCGTGCCGGCCATTTGTGCTCGAGACACCTGAGAGACGCGTGGGGGTCGGGGGTTGTGGCAGGGTGTGAATGAATGTGAAGCGGGCTTCCGATGCAGAACACGGATGCGCCGTAATGTGCTAATTAACCGCCCTGGCAGGGGTCAAGGAGGCTCCACCGGCTGGCGGTAAGGTTAATTTCCACAGAGATGGACCCATCTCTTGAGTCTTGCATGTCTGCTTTTTTTTCTACTTTTGTTTACGGCTCCCGGTGGCTCGGACCAACTCTGAAGAGGTTCCTGACCTCAATTTCACTTAGCTTTTACCTTCGGTTCAATTTTCCTCGGTTTTTGAATATCATAAATAAAGGCCCAGAAACAACAGAAATTGGGCTGGGTACAAAAGGAGCATTTCAAAGTTAAATTGAGCAGAGAGGGGGAGGGCAGTGAGAGAGTGAGAGAGAGAGAGAGAGAGAGAGAGAGAGAGAGAGAGAGAGAGAGAGAGAGAGAGAGAGAGAGAGAGAGAGAGAGATACTGCATGAGATGTACAGGAAATCACAAGCAAGCCTCATGTTTGAGGCCAAATTATCCACAGGCCTAGTTATTTTCTCTGTTCTTTCTCTAGCGATGAGTAATTTTAGATGTGTACACAATGCTGTCTGATGTGAAAACAAGTCTTATACTGACATATAGCACAATGTTCTGGGCTGGTCTTTGTTGCAGACTAGCGCTTGGTTTGGCATCAATAGCGGCATCACAGACCCTGCTTAAAAAATCTAAGTAAGGCGATGCGGAAATGTAAAAGCATCGTTCAAACATGTCACATGATGTAGATTTGTACAGTGGTGATGTTTTGCGAGTGTATGTGCGTGCGTGCGTGCGCCTACCTGTTTGTCACACTGGCCATAGTCGGCGCCGTGGTCCGGCTGGAAGAAGGAGGCCTCCCCGCGGTTCTTGGCCATCTCGATCAGCGCCATGCCCGTCCTCACCGTGGCGTTACGGGCGTGGACAAACACCATCACCTGAGACACACGGCGCAGCAGCACATCACCTGTTAACTGAGCCTCGGGAAGAGCTTAGGGAAAGAGAAACAGGAACAGGGTCTTGGGTTGATGACCGTGTAAACCAAAAAATGGAAAAAGGAATCGAGGAGAGACAATACTGGAATATCCTTTCCAGGGAAATTAAAGTTTTGGACTGTGTGAACCTTCCGCGGGGACGCGTGATGTCAGGCTTGAGCCTCTGTGCGGGAAGATGCGGAAGAAAGTAAGCCATGTATATTTTTGTTCCCGCTGTGGCGCGCCTCAGAGGTATAGCAATTTATATTACCTTGAAGTTGGCATGCAGCTATAGTAGGAAGGGAGCTTTAGGAGAAGCAGGACAGGACTTTCCCTTTTAGTTAGCTTTAAGCTGCAGGCACGCTGTGCACGGCAGCTTCAATAGATAATATAGAAGAATGGAATTGTATCCTGACCACATATTTGTGGAAGACTATTCGCACATATTTTACTGGCATCCATAAATATATCCTTATTCCAAAATATGTACCTTACATTTGTACAAATCATGAAATGGACACCACCTTGTGAAAAGGACGATGGAGGAACTGATGTAATCAGAGAATTATGATCTTTAGCTGCCAGGGGCTCATAAAATACACCAACCTTTTGTCCTTCTAGTTGCATTTTCTCTGCAAAATGTCCAATTTTTTCCCTGGAAGATTATTACACTCATCCATAATGGTGTCAATTTAGTTACATCAACCACATGGATTTCTAGTTTGTAGGGAAACCTTCTTCATCCTCATACTCGTAGATGATGTAAATGATCATCCGTGCCAGCAATGAAAGCAGCACATATATTAGCCACACCCCTATGCAAATCAGACGTTTTACAATCTGGATCGTGGTTCAGAACAGGGGCGCTGGCACTGGTTTTGATGACATTTTAGTGGTTCACCTGAGGTCCAAAGGGTAGGGACAACTGTCTCAGATAGACCATGGCTCGGAATGGTATCCTTTCAATGACAGCGATGAAGAGAATGAATGACATTTACATAAATTACCCATCTGCCCTCGCCTGCACTAATCCTAATCCTGTTAAACACCCACATCCAGTAAAGATTCCACCATGGCTTAAGCCAAGGTATTCCACCGTTGTCATCATACCTACACCATGTCACAGCTTGACGATTATGAAACTAAAGGGTTGCCTGCCAGGCTTAGTAAATGACCATCCGTTTGCATAAATACCGTGGCCTTTTCAAGACTGGATGGATTGACAAAAGGCCACCGGATCTTACTGCTTTTGCATGCTAAGAAGAAATTAAAGAAATAGCAGAAGTCTGTCCTGCTCCGGCTGGCTATGACCGAATACCGCTGTGGTTCATTTTTCAGCCTTGTTCACACGCGATTAGGCATGCTATGCCAAACCAGGGGGTGGCTGTGAGCCCGAAGCCAGGCCTCGCACGTATGGCACCTGGAGAGAGACCGCCGCGGAAAATGTTATTTACTGAAGGTGTTTTATCAGCATCGCTGCGCTGTGTGAAAGTAGCATCGCTGGTTACCTGCGGGCTTCTCAGCTTATTAAAGTTCTGTCTGCCGGTCTGCTTCCCCAGCAGGGGGGACAAAGGGGAGGGGGGGGGGGGGGGGGGGGCAAAGGATGGGGGTGGCGGGGGGAATACGGAGGTAGTGGAAAAAAAAATGTAATAAAGAAAATTGTATCCATCACCTCTTCCTAGATGAAATTCATATATGTCACATCTACTGTTGACAATTTAATATCAAGTCAGAGAAGATACTTCCCAGATGGGTTTTCAGGCCCTAACAACCAAACAACCATGAATCCAGAATAGATCCACGTTTAGTTTACAACAGACCGATGGTGGTGGAGGATTCGCTGGCACGGGAGTAGACTCGGGATGACACATGGCCACAGACAGCTCTCGCCAGCCAGAGAAAGGCCTGTGTTTCCAGTTAACGTATAGGAATTTGTGAGGAAAGTGGAAAGATAGCATGTCTACAATGCTATTTATGTGTGTGTGTGAATGTGTGTGAGTGTGTGTGTGTGTGTGTGCGCGTGTGTGTGAGAGTGTGTCAACATCCTTGCAGCAAAATGGTGCAGACGAGATAAGCATGCTCAGTGGGGAGCTGGAACACATTGAGCAGATGGGAGCTAAATGGGAACGGGCTGAATCCACAGCTCTGATGTCTCCCATAGGTACCTGGGAGCCGCTGGAGTGGATGCAGGAAGTGGAGGGGAGGAACGATAGAAGAGGGGAGAGGAAGAGGAGGAGGAGATGTGTTGGACGTGATAAGGCGTTGGATTCAGGAGTTTAGGAAGCAGGTGTTCCAACCCCAAAGGGGTTGGCAAGAATGTTTTTCCAAGATAGTGTAGAAGGTAGTAGTCATGCAAAAAGAATAAATATAAAGTTGACTAAAGTATCTTAAAGGTATGAAAACGCCTCTTCATAGAACGGTTTTGTTCTGTACTGTTACAGCTTTAAAAAACACTAAAATACGTTTTTTTGCCAATTCTACGTGGCATGAAGAAGATGAAGTGAATAAGGGGTAAACAGTGTGGCGCTGGGAGGATCCTCAGTGTCGGTGTTGGAGTCTGTGTAGTAGATGCCATGTCCACTAATTATATACATGATGTATGTCAGTGTGCAGGCACGTGTTGGCAGGGAAGTGTTGTGGGGTTGGCTGAATAAACTCAGAGCTCAGAATGATGCTTAGAGTAGTGGGGGAATTTAATAATTTTTTTCGATGCAAGGGATTATGGTTATTATTAGTGGCCAAGTTGCACTACGGTTTTTTATCACACTATGAATATATGATTCTCTTGCGTGGAATGAAAATAATATTTTTCACATTTATAGACAGACATACAAGAGGACACGTTCAAAAGACAGCTAAATTACACAAAAAGGAAGAAAGGTGTGGTGTGCAAACATGAGTTAAAATCACATGTTATATTGCATGTTAAATCTGATGATCATGTGATTTGAACACTGGGGATCGAATCAGGGACCCGCCCACTACACCATCCACTGATGATGTCTTGCAAGCAATGCTTACCTGATGGCCTCCTCTCATTTGCTCCAAGACCTTGTCGTAACACACTTCCTCCATGTCATGGAGCTGTTGAATCTAGAAAAAGACGAAACACTCACCCACGTCAAACACCATTGTAAATAACATCTCCATGCTTCCGGCTACTACACATCAGCCGATTGGCCTGCGATACGTGATCGGCGTGACTTGACAATCATATGGTACTAGTGAGTCACGGCGGCCTCACCTTGTTGGTAGACTTGACGCCAATGAAGGATTGGGCGAGGGGCACCGGTCTGAAGCGGCCGTCGAAGAAGAAGAGGCCGATGAAGGGGTTGACGTGGAGGAAGGAGGCCACATCCAGGTAGTTGGGCAGTGTAGCGGAGAGCCCCAGGATCCTGATCATGCTCTGGGTGGACTCCACCTGCCGACACACACACACACACACACACACACACACACACACACACAGACAGTTTCAGACCTCCAGTCACATGTGAGTGGCCAGAGCCACTCAAACCGGGGATGGGGATCAGCAGTGGCCGTGCAGCACTCGTGCTTTTCAAACAATAGCTAATGTATATTATAAAATACCTAAAGAAAACCCTCGCTTCGCATTTGTTCATATGAGCGCCAAAGCAACCCATCAGACCAGGAAATTCACATTCAACAAAATCACATGTCACTATCATTCACTAGCACCATCAGACTCCTCACTTTGACGTTAATGTTCGTTTGGCAAACAAGTATATATCCCGGCTTATTTAAGTCCAAGTTGGTCCCAGAAACTTCTGGGCCAAGTTTTAAAACAGATTGAGAAAGAATAAAGATGACTTTAGAGATGAAGGAATGTGCTGCTGTAAATAGAAGCATGTGCACTGTTCATATAAATGCTTGTACATGTGCATTTCATAAAACATACGGGATTGAAGGCAACCGTGTCTTCATGTGTCTGCAAAACCTAAAAGAAAGTGCATCCAATGACAACTGGAAAGCCAAAAAAAGCAAAAGGGACCGAAAATAAATAAAAAGGTGTTTATGTGTGTGAGCGCGAAAGAGAGAGTTTGTGTGTGAGCTCTATCTGTGTGGCGCCTGCTGTTCATGTGACAGAGAAGATTGGTAAGGCCTTTAATGTGATGCAGTACCTGTCAACCCCTCCTATCAAGATAAGGCCCCTAGTCCTCCCTGCAGGCGGGGCCAAAGATTCACTTAGCGCCGCCCACCCTCTGCTACACTGTGCACTGCGGAGGAACATGACCGCCACTGAAAACCGGCAGTACACATTTCACACTATCCATACGCTTGAATTGACCTCGAAAGGGAAATAATATTAGCGAATAAAACACAACCACATGCAGTTGCTACATAGCTCACCTTAGTCCAAAAAAAGCAGTATTTATTACCAGAGAAAGCCCTTCCAGGAGAAACATTTTACCGTCTAACTGGTTCAATTCAGTAACATTTGCGTCAAGAGCGGGGATAAATCGAATTGAACAGGGATTTCCATATTCATGTGTCCAAAAGATGTGAAGGGCCTTGGCGCGTCTTGAGCACCGAATACATTTCTTTCGGCACAATCAATTACCGCAGTCTGTCAGGTGAGCCAGTAATTGGATTGAGGTGCAATTGAGGGAGCATCAGAGCACAGAACCTCAGGTTGGGTGAATGAGGAGGGACTTGAAGGTAATGATCGCCGTCGTACCTCATGTCTAAAAGTGAACAAAACGTTTTGAATGCGTTTGAATATGCCGGTATATTTCGTAGTTCTCGCTCTCTCTATTGTCCACTCTCCTATTGCCGTCCGTCATGGAAACAGCACCGCAGGGAGGGGGGCGAAGCGGTGTCCATCTCAGACAATGGGGAAGACATACTGAGATGAATGAACGGCTGAATGTGCTCTGCCATGAAGGACACTGCTGAGCGCACACGAGACGGAGTGGTGATGATCTAGGCGGGGGACCCCATCTGTGACACAAAATGGTCTTTAAGGGACTCTTAACCCCACCACAGAGGAGTTATTTTAAAAAAGGAGTGAGCTCTTTGGATACCGCATCTGGCTAATCACTATTTGGCTAAAACAAACCTTCCACAGTACACACTTCCTCAGTCCCCTTTGTTGTCATCAGTCATCGGTGGCAAGGACCATGCCCTCGGTGAATGAAAGAGCAGGAAATAGATAGAAGGTATGCAGAGAAGAAATACCTGCGATTCGTTCCGACCCCACAAAAAGTGATTGCTTACTCTATCTTTCTGGAGCCCAAGGATAACAGTTTAGATGAACTAGCGGTAAAGGAGAGGAAATGTATTAGACTAAACTGTCGGCCAGCCAGGGTGACGGGCGGAATACTGAGCTACCAACAGCCACCTACCTGGTCCTCGCTCTTCATCCTTGATCGAAATCTCACACCTGCTGGCTTTGGACTCGTGTTTGTTTTTCTTTTCTGCAGCTTACGGTTGAGAGAAGTGTGTGTGTGTGTGTGTGTGTTTGTGTGTGTGTGGAAGTGCTTGTGCTCCTGTTTTACCCTTTCTGCCACGATATTTTATTGATAAGACAGCTCATATTTTATATTTCCGGAGGCAACAATCTTGCTCAAGGCGAGCCTGTCAATAATTCAAAACTTCTAAAAGATTTCCTTTCAAATGTATTGGTTTTGCACCAAACTGTCCCTCCTGTCCTGCATGCTCAGCCTTACACAGGAGACACCTCCAAACAGTGGGGAATATGGAGACATCGTGGCCCAAAACGCAGCAAGACCGCTGAAGTGTTTTGTAGGTCCAGAACATTAATTAATCACGAAACCTCATCAATCACTGGCTCAGTGGTTCATATTAAATAGTCTGGCAATGTAGAACACTTTTTCTTTTTTAATTAAGGCAGAACATGGATACACACATCTAGAGTAAAACCAGGAGACAGAACAAAGTGCACTAGAGATGCTCAAAAATGAAAATACATACTCACAAGAAGCTTTGGTTTTTCTCATATCCCCAACCATCTTCTAAATATTTCTGTAGATATATATTTCTGTTTCTGTAGACTCCTCATACATCTTCTTTTGTTTCATTCTATACTGTCTGAATAGTACTGGGTGACTGACTGGGTGAATAGTAGTTGTGGATGCTGCCATCCAGACAGTGCTTATTCATTAATGTTGTTGACATTAGAGAAGGAGACATCTTCGCAAAAACACGCTTTGTAACCAGGTCTCCGAGAGCAGCTTGGAGAGGAGGATATAGTGTTGATTTGTGAATGCTGTTACTCTCAGATTCTTCAGGATAAATCTCTGATACTTGTACTTAAAGATTCTATTGCAGCGGATTTCAGAGTTATCAACTTTTCATGGGTTTCTCTCATAGCACACGTTGGACACTTCCAGGAATCCATCAACATTATGGGATATAGGCTCTTTGTCTGGGTTCCCATATCCAAAGGTGTACATTGAGACCAGGCAGACTCTTGTACCGTGAATCCTGAGAATCGAAGGCTCTGTTCTTGAGCCCCACTGGCCGCATACATGGAAGTAAGGGGGAAGCAGGCGAACTGTAGCTTCTGTGAATCCGACGATTATAAAACATTAGAGCAATTCAGATAACGTTTAAGCAAGCAACTTATCGTTCATAACTGGTGAAAACCAGAGGCGTTTTTTGCTTGGCTGCATTGAGAAACATTATCTAAGCCGGGGCGGAAGTGTACTTTTGCATCTGTACAGCGTGTGGTGGACACAATGCAGTTGGCTAAAATGCAGAGTATGAACTCCACGGGAGCATAGTGCTGGTCAAGAACGAGCACAGATAGATTGGGTGGGTGGGATGGATGGGGGGGGACGGGCCATTGGAACAATGGCTTCTTCGGAACCGGTGTTTCTGCAGCGGAGCACTTCAGAGTTGAAGCACTTCTGGGAGAGAAGGCAGACAAAATGCCCGGTCAGCCCTTCTTGAGTTAGAGCAGTTAAAGCTGCAGATAAATAGGCTGTGAACCGAGTAAACAGAGGTCACATGTAGAGGCTGCTTTTCAATTACCTTGCGGTTAACCTCAGAGGAGAGTTCCCCATCACACAAAAAACATAAAAAAGAAAAGTCCAACAGTCGCTTCGACTTGCATCCACAGTGGCCATCTTTATCTACTCTATCAGCACCCCTTCCTGTCCCCCTCTGGAATTGGACAGTTTTTCTTCATAATAGTTGATTTGATTTACGTTTTTTTTACTCTCACATGGTCTGCCCTTATCTTGTTGTATTTTCTCATCCCTCTCTTAGCGTTGGAAATGTTCTCCTCATGTCCTGTAAAAGCTTGGGGTCCAAATGTAATTTGCACCTTGTCGTACTGCTTTGACTCAGCCACCATGTTTTCTTTCACAGGGAGAATCTTTTCTTTTCTTTTTTTAAAGTAAACTCCCCCAAATACCCGTCTTCCTCTCCCGGGCACCGGCGGGTTTGGTTTTTCCTCTCACCGCCCGCGCCTCTGTCCTCACCCGTTTATCAATTTCCTCTGTGGGATTGACACCTGACAGAGGCTCGTCAGGACCGAACAGGACGCACGGAACACTCCGGAGCCGCGTCTCCCCTCGTCTCTCTTTGCCTGTTTGAATTTGCATAATCAGTCTTAATATCCCAAATGTCCGGGCGGAATCCTGCGCCGGGGCCTGTCACTCATCATCAGGAGAAATCAGCCTTGCAGACGGCAGGGGAGACACTGCACTAACCAGGAGTCTATCTCTCTCTCTCTCTCTCTCTCTCTCTCTCAGCTCTCTCTGCCTCTCTGTCTCTCTCTCTCGCAGTCTATCTCTCTCTCTCCCCCCGCCCCCTGCCAACACAATATAGTGGAGATGGGCAAACTGCAGACTGCAAGAATACACACACTGAGAAGAGTTAAGTGGTCATAAATTGTGAGATAATAGGGCGACTGTAAAGGTTTATCAGTGCTGGGGTTTGCACAATAGATGAGATTGATATTGACCATAATGATAATATGGCCACAATATATCTGAAAAAAAGAATTGTTATAATAACAGCAGAAATATATTACAAATAATACTGTGGTTATAATATACAACACATCATCCATTTCATTATGAATGTTGTTGTTCAATCAATGCAGTTGTAGTTTATATTCTAGCAAATTGCTACTATGAAAACGTGGTGGGATTATGTGTTTAAGTCTACACTTCTAAGTGTAGATTAAAGAGTCCTGTTTTTTTCACAGTTTGTGGACTGAGCAAATGGAGGTTTCTCTTGAGGGCGATATGATTCATTGTTCAGACCTTTTTTCTGGTGTTTTCTTACTGACGGATCCCGGTTATTGATTCAGTTGGAATTACTTTTGAGGCGAATACAGTTTAGTGAAATAAATAAGAAACAGAAGAAAGAAAAAGTAACAGGAAAAAATAAAGCACACACATTATTGTGTGAGCAGCGGAGGAATCATCTGTATCAGACATCAAACCGCTGATTCAGATACACACACTGGCATTTTTGTGCACTTGCTAATCAGGGGGAGAGAGCGAGAGCGAGAGACAGACAGACAGACAGACAGACAGACAGACAGACAGACAGACAGACAGACAGACAGACAGACAGACAGACAGACAGACAGACAGACAGACAGACAGACAGACAGACAGACAGACAGACAGACAGACAGACAGACAGACAGACAGACAGAGACAGACAGACAGACAGACACAGACAGACGGACAGACAGACAGACTGAGCGAGAGACAGATGGAGACAGACAGAGACAGAGACAGAGACAGAGACAGAGAGAGCGAGAGCGAGATGCGTTCATGGCAGACGCTACGGAGGAGCCTCACCTGTCTGATGGTCCTGGCTACCAGGCTCTCCAGGACTGGACCTCTGTCCTCGTGGAGCAGGTGCACCTCGTCCAGGATCAGCAGTTTGACTATCTGGGACAGGGCCACGTCCCCCACGGACTTCCTGGTCACCACGTCCCACTTCTCCGGGGTGGTAACCAACATCTGCCACACATCACCAACACAGGGTTTTGAGACCAGAGCGAATGGGGCAGAAATCCACACATTTGTTTGCAAAACACATTGACCAGCAAGCGTTTCTATTGGACTGCATCGATAATGTGGTCACAGCTTGTTACAGTTCAGCATCATTATGACCACCATTCCCAGCCTTTGCTGCCATGTTAGAGTGTGCAAGACCTGACCAGTAGATCACTACAGTAACTTTAAGTTGTTTTCTATAATAAAGATCATGAAAAATACACAGCGGATAAACCTTCTAAACCGAATATAAATTATGTATACATGCCGTAGAGCAGGGGTGCCCAACCTTTTTTGACCCAAGATCTACTTTTCAAGTAGCCAACCTCCCGAGATCTACCAGCAAACCTACCTTCAAGCCGGGGGGGGGGGGGGGGGGTACAGAACAATTGTTGACGGGGGGGGGGGGGGGGGGGGGGGGGGGGGTTGTATCGTGAACCTACGGACTTCAGTGGGGGTTTCATTCCGTCTGCGCACGGCACCTTCTCAACGATAATCAATAATCTTCCTCCCACTCAGGGTGAAAATGGTAGGTCTTAGCTTGTTTCCCCTCAGCCATGCCAACGTTTAGGAGTGTGTAACTACTGTTGACGGCTTTCAACTGCTGTTAACAGCACATGCGCTACCGCGCGTATATGTCCCGCGCAAATTTAATTTCATTAAAAAAAAAAAAAAAAAAAACTTTTTTTTTTTTTTTTCTTCACCCCTCGCGATCGACTTGGGATCTGTCGGCGATCTACTGGTAGACCGCGATCGACTGGTTGGGCACCCCTGCCGTAGAGTCAACAACATTTGAGCTTTAATTATGAGACTTTTGTTGCACTTGACTCGATAAAAAAAACGAACTAGCTCCGGATATCATGATTCTCAAGATCAGATTTCATTCAATAAGATTGCTCTTTCTTAACTCCCACTGGGAAATTGCATTATTACCAAAGCAGAGGTAAAAGCTGATTTATAATACAGGGTAAGGGATTTACAAACTGCATTCCACGGCTACCTAACTATCAATGAGAAAGCGCTGCTTTAGAGTACAAAAGACGAAAAAGCATAAGCCAACCAAAAAAAAGTTAATATTTTTTTTCGTAAATAAATGACAAATAAAACGCTGCAAAGCTTCCTCTGTTGCAGAGTTTTTGCGAATCAGAGTGTTTTGGAGGGTATTTAGGGTTGCTTTGCTGACTCGAATATTTGAGCACAGTAATGTCACATTGGTGAGGTGGATACGCAAGCTGCGGCACTCTATTATTGAACATACTTCACGAGAAAGTATAAACACATAACATAATGATCCCAAATCTGAAGAACTGTTACACAAACAAGGTCAAGTGGAATAAAGCCTTTTACCAGACTGCGTGCTATTATGCATGTGCTCAGGGCTTTGATCGCCCTTGCACTCAACGGGAGTCCCTTGAATGATACCGGAGCAGTAATGGAGGGCTAGAAGGGACCGAGCTAGAACCCAAACACTCATTTCTCTGATGCATGATCTCATGCAGGGCCGGACCCAAACACTCATCCCTCGGATTCATGGTCTCACGCAGGGCCGGACCCAAACAATCATCCCTCGGATTCATTGTCTCTGTTTCATAGTATCAAGCAGGGCCAGACTGCTGCCTAAGGCCTCATCTCCATACATATGCTAGCCAGTGAATCACAGTACCGGGGGCCAGGTTCATGGCAGACTACATGGCCACACGCCAGGCTAACATTAGCCCCTTTAGTCCTACGTTCAACTGTTTGTTTTCAGTACCGGTAATTAATACACCCATTCTTGGTAGGTCATCTAAAGTGTCTAATGCTGCCACACAATTACAATCTGCTTTTCTTTCTTTCTTTTTTTTACCGCATAGAAAAACACAACAATGCATAATTAATGGTGTGCTAGCTGTTTGGCAACCTGTCTGTGAGTGTGAAAATTCCTATTAACCACTTCGTGTAAAAGCAGTTCATTAAATCCTCCCTAGTTTGCATTTATAATCAATCTATCCAGCCATTGGAGACTAGCAGGAAAAGGAGGCGTCTGCTCCTAATTGGAGCTGCTGGTTAATCTAAATGGAAACCCTGGCAAACAGTGCGCCGGCCAAAGTGCTTTCTTAATTACTGCACAAACACACACACACAAGGTGGCGCGCGGAAACAGCCCAGTTGTTCGACTCAACCGTGGAATCAAAATTCATGTGTATTTCTTCTATTTCTGTTAATTGCAGGATTGTGATTTTTTGGGTATCTGGGTACCTCAGATATATCTCTGGTTGCTTTCGTTTTGCGGATGACATTTTCAACCAGACTACGCTAGACGTGGTATTAGACGGCAACATACGACAACAATGTAGGAAAAGAAACAAAAACTAATTTCAACAGTGCATTCCCTCGAGTCGTAAAATGGGTTGCACTTTACATTTGAACACACGGTTACCTGAAATGGTGCCGATGAGTTGGCGACCCTCCCACTTGTGTGTGTGTGTGTGTGGCGTGGGAGGTTGCGGGCTGGCAGTGATGTGTGCAGCCGTGCAGAACGCCGACCCTGACAGGTCTCCCCAACTAGAAGCACTTAACTCCTAATTACTCATGCTGCCGCCTGTGCGTCTGTCTCGCTGAGGTTCCGTTATAGCAGCACGACTTACTCTCTCTCTCTCTCTCGCCCTCTCCATCTCCCTGTCCCGTCTTCCGGCATGTCGTGCCGACGGTACGCTTCACTATCAGTGTGTCGGGCTAGCACGTCAGGCTGTCCCCGCCACGACTTCTAGCATTCCTTCAACCTCTCCACCTCCCCCCCTGCTCCTCCCTCTTTCGTGTCCAAAAAAGAAGGTAGAAGTTGGAAAGTGGAGATTTGGAAAGTGCCAGACTGCCACCCGCCTGAACACTGCACTGCAATGCACGCGCCCGAAGCTTCCGGAACCCCCTTTACTGTTTCCATGGTAACTATCGCAGCCATGAAGAGGGTGTGGGTGGGCGGAAGAGGCTGGTAGAGGAGGGTGGAGGGGTGGTGGTGGCTACACGGGGGGGTCAGTATAAATGGTGGGAGGGGGGCCCAAGCTGGAGAGACTTGTTCACTCTTCCGATCTGTGAACGACTAATGGCTTGTCAAAGCAAGCGCATAAAAAAAATAATCAAACTCCATATGTGTGTTGGTGTGTGTGTGTGTGTCCCCTCCATCTTTGTTGAGGGTTCACGTGAAGAGATGAGGGGTCTTGAAAACTGGATGACACAACATCCATCATTTCTTCCTGTATTTATTTTCTTTGAGATTCCAAGCTGTGTACTAGGGGAGGAGGATATTCGCCATACTACTCGCCCCGGCAGTGTCTCTCTCTTTCACCGCCATGAGCGTGGGTGGATAAGTGGATGTTTCAGCACGCAACCCACCATAAACATCGACATTGGTTTCGACAGATTGTTCAACATGTCATAAAGACATTAGTAAATCTGTCGATTTTAACTACACATGATTTAACTTTTTGCATACGAATATAACATTGTACACCGAACTTGGTAGTTAAAATAAAGCTGTTAGCTTAACAGCAGAGCTTTAAACGCCAGCAAACAAGAGCAAGGTATCAAGTCGGGACAATTAAACATTCTGCCGATTCAAATGACACTGAAATATGCTTTAAGACAGCTGGACACTGAATGTTGGAAAACACGCCACAAAATCCTATTAGCCTCTCATCCTGCAGAGGCTCAGCAAAAGGCACTTCCATTTAGCCATTTCCCTTCATCTCTGAATTTCCCTCTTCATCATTTTAATGGAATCCGTCTGCACTATTTTAGAAGAACAATCCGCGATGAGATAAAGAAAGAAAAAATATCTACAGATAGTTTTCATAATTCCCCTTTACTACCACGTTCTGAACAATCCTCATATAGTCCTCTGCTCACTCCTCATCCCTCCTCTTGAGAGTAGCACCACCACTCTATAACCCCCCCCCCCCCCCCCCCCCCCCCCCCGCACTAATTATCTTGGAAGCCCTTCTAAGTGTGTGTGTGAACTCCTCAATCACACTGGAACGATATCAGTCTGATCCTTTACTTGATTATTATTTTTTTTTCTATCATGCTGAATTTGAAATCCATCCCAATCCCATCGCTGGCTCTGTGAAGAGTGTTTGGTTAAGACCACGAGGGCTGATAGTTTCATAATACCTGCCGGTAGGGGTTTAAGATGTGGTCTGTGGGCATGATTGCACAGAGCCCCGACCCCTTTAAACCAGCAGTGCTGTTGAAGTAGCAGTGGATGGTGAGCAGTGTCCCCACCCCCCCCCCGTGCAAAAACTTTAGTTATTTTCTCTCTTGGCAGGACTGTCAAAAGTACTGAAGATTGTGATTGTGCGTGTGTGTGTGAGCGTATGTGTGTTTGTGTGTGTGGTTGTAAGTGTGTGCTAGTGCCTGTTTCATGCCAGAGGGAGGCTATGGCAAAATATTAAAAAGAAGCCCTGAGCAACGAGACAATTGGTATTACAATGTCAGGCGTCACTTTGACCTTCATTAAATGTGGCCAGACTCTCATCTGGGATGCTCTGTGCACACACACACACACACACACACAAACACACACACACACACAAAACTGTCAAAAATGAAGAGACTGGACAAACGGGGAGGAGTAGGAGAGGGTTGGGGGTAGACAGAGTTATCTGGGACTCAGAGATTGAATCTATTATTTAAAAGAGCTGATCATTTTCTTTGTATAGAAAATACTTTCCATGACCCTACTGAAAGTGACCTTTCAGTTTCAACGAGGACTTGAAACTGAGTCCACCCACAAGGCCTGGACATGTTGAAATGCCTCAGCCTCACAACCCTTTGTAGGATCCTGTTCTTCTGCATGTGATAGACAGATAAATCTGGTGCTGGCAGCCCGTTTAGTTATTTCCTCTCAGCGTCCGGCCTGTCAGACTCCATCCACCACCTCTCACCCTCTCTCCCCACACCTCAATCTCCCTCTCAACTAACAGTCTCCCGCGTTCCTTCTGCCTTTAGCTCTCCGTTTTGCTCCAGCAACCCCCTTCCTCCATCAATAGCTCTCTCCCTTATTAACGTCGGAGCGATGGCTTTACTGTGGCATGAGTGGGAGGCGAGAGTCAGCCTGGGCCACGTTGGGACAACTGTTGCACAAAGATTAAAGAGTATTAAGTAGAACAGTTCAGTCATACATATGCTCAAATTCCCTAGTCGCACGGTATGATTACCAAAAGTTGTAGACCGAAGATTGCTAGGATGATGTAGAGGCGTAATCTGTGTTATCTTGATCGACAAATAGGCCTCAAACACTAGGGCTGCCAAAATGATGCGGTGTGATAAATGTAGCAATGGTTAGATGACATTCGATACCAGAGGAAGGGATTAGCATCTAACAAGGGACAGGCCCTGTAATATATTCAGCAGGTCGAAGGTTCCTCTTGTTTGATTAATGTAGATTATCTGAAAACATGTTGAATACGAAGACATTGGCCGACATGGATGTATTAATTTCCAGTTTGGTGTTTTTAGTGTTAATGTTCTCTGTGCATTAATAAATAATGATGAATTAGGTTTCTTTAAGGTTTGCTAGGAATAATGTTTGAGAGTACAATTCAGCTCATGACAATGTATGAATATTCTTCATACATTGACTGAACATTTCATTAATATAGTTTGTCATCCTAACCTTACAAAGCAGGATTATAAAATGTTATAAAATGTGTAGTATAACCTTAGCTCAATGATTCTACCCCACACTACACATTAAACTACGCCAGATAGAGTGAAATAATAAGAAAATAATATGAGAAAAATCGTTTATCAAAGCCAATGCCATCTATCTGAGCCAATTCCTTTGTTTACATTTTTGGGCCATTTTCAGTAATATGTGTGTGTGCATGTTATGTTAATTGTGTTTTAGTATGTCTGCTCCCTTTTCAAGACATGTTGTCCTTAAAGAAAAGTCCTGGGGCCTTGAGGGATAGTTTGGCTGGGATAGCACACGGTCTTTGATTTTTCACCTTGTTTTGCTTGTTTACAACAATATTCTATATTTTTGGAATATTTGGTTGAATTGGTTATGGAACCAGGATCGTTAGTAAACAAAGATATATTTTTTTTTTGCGTCTCATATATACCAAGGAAGCCCAAGGGCGATTTGCAATAAGGAAAAAACAATGGATATCTTAGTCACTACACCAACCATAACCAATGAACCATGTTTTAAGCGTGGTCTAAATAAAAAAGGAGCAAACACTCTTACTTCAGTGCCTTTATTAGCTTTCCTTCATTTCCTAAACACAAAAAGTTATTTGAATATTATTTTATTGTTACCTGAACTAAAAGTGCATATAATAGCTGAATTATTTTGGCTTCTTAATGCGACATGCCTGCATTGGTAAAACCCATCACAAACATAAAAAACGCAATAAATACAGATGCAACAGCAGTCAAATTAAAGTTCTGTGCAAAGGTCTCTTACATCAGCCAAGCTATCATGTTAATGCAAGAAAGAACCAATTTGCCTCAAAGTAGCCTGGCAGACTCTTTGAATAAGGGTGCAATTTGCCAAGGCTGCACCAATACTTGAGCAAACGGAAGTCATTGTGTTGCAATGCTTTGATGGGATTAGAAAAAGCAAGCACTTGCAAGTGTCATTTCAATTTCTTTAGCCAACAGTTTTTGTTTTCCCTCCCAGCTTTCCTCTACCATTTGAATTAGAGTGCCCGCATCTAAAGGCACTGCCCTTTGCCTTCTTTGAATCAGCGGATTCATGTATATACCTCAAAAGACCCAACACCATGGCAATGAAAACTCTATCGGTAGAAAAAGCACCACTTAATTTGGGAACAGAGGACATGCAAGAACAACAGAAGTAGAGAGTGAGAGTGGACGAGAAAACATGATAACTTTAGACTATTATCTTGCATGTGAATAATGCATAATAGATGTGAATACTGATTAAAAATCATTCGACTATAATTCTGTTATGGACTGATTGGGACCAAAATGGAATCAATTAGTGCATTAGTCTAGCATTGAATATGCAAGCTTACAAGATAAAAAAAACTAAATAGGCCAAAATACCCTTCTTAGCAAGGGGAAAGATGAGGAACTTCCAATGGCCACACTGCGTTACACACTTTGTCTTCCTGTCCCCTAAAATCAATGTTTTAATAACAAGTATAGTGTTCAAATTGATCGTGAAAAGGGAATCTGAGGACAAAAGCTTCCGCCAAAGTGGGAGTCCATGGAGAATAGAGGGCAAGTCTATTCATTTCTAGTCATCAGTAAGCCAATCATATATGTTGACAAACGCCTTATACATTTAACTGCACCACTTCTAGGGGCCCACAGAAGATTCTGAGCAAGACTGTGATTACGATGTCAACAACAAGAGGCCCGCGGCCTCATCAATTATCTTGGATAACGGAGATTCTAGCACCAATCTCATTACGTGCAGAGGTAGCCAAATGTGGTGAAGGAGGGGGTGTTTCAGGAAAAGGCTTCACATGTCTAGACATGGGTTTGCCTCATTTATTTGTAAACAACAAAGAATCAAATTGTTATGGGAAGTATTAGGCGTTAGATGAGGCATACGGTTCACCTGCAAAATCACTCACACTGTTGGTCTCAGGGCAAGGAGCGCTCTGTGAAAACAGCTTGCTATAAAACCACGTCACAAATGTTGAATGTTGTCACCTTGGAATACAAATGCCTCTTTTAATCCTTTTAAGCAAGACATATTCTTAAAGAAATAAAAAAAAAAAAAAAAAAAAAGCAGCATAGGAAATCTTAGCAACATTTAGAAATGGGGGGATGAAATGGCGGAAGGACATTTAAAAAAAAAAACATGCAAGACCTTCAAAGACCAGAAGGGTTTAAGAACTCAACAGTGGCAAGCTGACTTCGATAATCACAGACTTCGATAATCACAGACAAATGGTCTATTGAAGACACACACACACACACACACACACACACACACACACACACACACACACACACACACACACACACACACACACACACACACACACACACACACACACACACACACACACACACACACGCACGCACGCACGCACGCACGCTTAGCATAGTCACAGAAATAAATCAATCTTCTGCCCTGCAGACCTTCGGGTGACCCATGCATGACTCATAGAGAACAGACTGTGGGAGATGAGTCAATGCTTCATGTGGGGGCTTTGGGGACATCTGAGGGGAGTGTGGCCTGTGTTCCCTGTCTTCTACGTCCATTGGGGTGCATCAATACATGCAGCTAGATATGTCACATCTAGCTCGCTAACAGGTGTTGCCTGGGGTATAGGCGAGACGTTTTTGTGACAGCTTTTCTGTCAATATGGTGTCTTAAACAAGTCCCAACATGGACTCCGCCACAGTAATGCCCCGATCACCAAATCCATTTGGCAGAGCTAGAGAACATATATTTAGTATGGTAGGATATCGATTAAATCATTCCTTTTTAACTAGTTCCTCTTACAGCCTTTGGTGGCCTTTCGCCTTAGGTAGTGGCATAATAGCACACCACCATTCCAAGTCAACCGAAAGACATAAAGGGATTTAATTCTGGTAATACAAAGCAAATAATATTTTCTTTGTTCAATTTGGATATCAGTGGCGAGCTTATCTGCATATAATTTATTTTGAGAGGTCCTGATCAAACTCTTTCATAAATGATCTATTGAATTTTATTTACAAGTTATAAAGGATTGAATACGAGTATGGTTTTCAATTCCGGCCTTGAATGAATTATGGATGAATTCTGCCACTTGGAGCGAAAATCGAACAAACAATGCTGACGCTACGTAGAAGGCCAATCCTCACCCTCAAACCGGTCGCTTAAAAAAACATTGGGTGATGGTAATACATTTAATGACGTCACGGATGATGGCTGGTACAACTTCTGAGACAGCACAGAGCCTGGGTCGGAAACTAAATATTGAGGAAGGAGTTACGCCTTGCTACCTGTTTCGCTACAGAGATTTTCAACCAAAGAAACTAATCTTTTGTGGATGAAGCTTTAAGAAGGGAATTTTAATACATGTACGTCTACAGCGGCCAGTGTACATTGTGTTGATAGGAAACCTTTACAGACACTTTTTAATTTTTACTACTGCTTGAGTTTGTATACGCTGAAAATTACCAATGATGTACAGAGCCCCGCCTACAGCAGCATGATTGGTCAAAACAACCATGAGTCCAAAGAAATGAAATGCCCTGTTCACCTAGATTTGAGCTTGTTTGCGATCAGAATTTGGATGAATGAATCTGATTTGTGAACCAAAGTACCCATGTTACTTTCCTTACGTTTATGTTAGGGCTGGTGGATTTATGTGTGCATCTCCACCCCCCTTGATTCCAACATCCCCATGGATTAAGGTACCTGTGTGCGCAAAATCTCTCCTTTGGTGAGCTGCATGTCCCCAGTGAGCTCTTTGACACTGATGCCCAGCGGCTCCAGGCGCTTACTGAAGTATTTAGTCATCTCAGCTGCCAGGGCCTTCATAGGAGCCACATAGACGATCTACAGCAGGAGAGAGAATGAGAGAGAGAGAAATGTAGAGTGTGAGAGAGGGAGAGAGGGAGAGAGAGAGCCATATAGAGAGTGAGAGAGAGGGAGAGATATATAGAGTGAGAGAGAGTGAGAGAGTGAGAGAGAGGCGGAAGGCAGGGGGCATTGAGGGAGGGGAAGATGAGGGGAAGAGAGAAAGAGGCAAGGGAAGGACAGAAGGATGGAGGGAAGTAGGGAGGGAGAAGGACACTAATGATAAATGAGCCAACGTTGTGCTATCATTTGTTCCCTGGCAACCAGCACAAATCACAATTTATTGAGAAATATGACGCCAGCCCATTGGATGGAGAAAGTTTAATGGTGATGTATGAAAAGTGGGCTACCGTCACTGGCGGGTGCCGGCTGTGGCAGCCGTTAATGTTTGAATGCGGGTGGGCATGTTGTGAGTGTGTGCTTCTGTGTGTATTTCAGTGTTTGAGTGTGCACGTTTGCGAGTGTGTGCACAGAAGTTTACGAGGAAGATTTCTGATGTCTTCATAATGCCATCGTTCGTGTGCCCGTCTGTGTATGCATATATCTGAGCATGCTTGCCTGCGCATGAACATTTGTGCGATAAGTGTGTGTGTGTCCACAGCAATCAGAACCTTGAACGCGTCCTTCTTGAGGACGCCGCCGGGCTGCACGTGCTGCCGGATCTCGTGGAGGACGCAGAGCATGGCGATGTTGGTCTTGCCGGCACCGGTGGGCGCGCAGATCAGCAGGTTCTCGTTGGTGTTGTAGGCCGTCTCGAACACGATGGACTGGATGCGGTTCAGACGCTCCATCCCCTTGAACACCAGCTGCCCGATCTGGGTACACACGTGCACACGCACACACACACACACACACACACACACACACACACACACACACACACACACACACACAAAGGGAGATAGAGAATGGCGGAAATAATGAGTTTCTGAATCAACCATTATTCTATGCTCGTGTTCTAAGCAAATTAGCAGGAGCATATTTTAACATTTTTCAGCAGTGTAAACGGTGATTGCATTTCATAATTATTATCTTGCAGGGAGAAACAACCCAAAACGATTTCAGCGCTCAAAGTGTAATGCGATCAGCGTTGTGTGGAGAGTGAACAGCTGTCCATGGAGTCCATGATTGAGAAGTTACTTCCTTCTACCAGGCCAACAAGGCCAGAGGTTTATGTAGAGGCGGGCACAGTGTGTGAGTGGTGGAAACAGCTGTCACTCAGGGCTGATCTTTACATGGCCTCACTGTGGCAAAATTGGGTGGACAACAACCTTCCATCTAGCAGTGCTTCAGATACGTAGAACGTTGGTATCTCCCTGAAGGGCAGATGGAGCCACCAATAGACACAGCATGTGTAAAAGATCAAACTGCGGTCAGCCCAAGCGGCAGCCAATGCGATTTGATACATGTATAGGGTCAAAATGGCTCAATACTAACATCTCTGGACTTGTTATGGAGAGGTCCCTCTTGATGGTTTTATTTCATTAAAAAGATATTAAGGAATGAGTATTAACGAGTTTGGCCATAGAGTACTGCCAGGCAGCTTTTCAATTCCCGCCCTCAATGTGCCAAATATGGATCGTTTCCGCTGCTGGTTGCAAAATTCACAAGCCACAGCGCCAATAAAGGCGAAATCAACGTCTCCATAATGGCAGTGTGTAAACCAACGGGAGACGTCACGGGCGCTACGTCCGTATTGTTTACAGTCTATGCTTCAGCCACCGCACGGGCAGCCAATTTCCTCCCATTGAAGGACAAACAGCTCTGATGCCTTCTGAGACGGAGCAAAGACAAATGGCCCCCTTCTGGACTGGGCGGGCTGCTCCGCCCTGCACGATGCGCCAGCTGATTCACCCAGTCTCCTCCGTGCCTCCCTCCCTCACGGATCTCTACCCTGCCTCGCTCCCTCCCTCTCCCTCGTCTCCACCTCTATCCTCAGCTCCAGGGTGGCTCGGGATGCCCAGAGCTTAGACAGCGGTATCATTTATTCAGGGATTCATTAGAAGCATGTCATCACTTTCCTCCTGCGCTCCTCCGTCTCGCTCCACCACCACTCATAGAAAGAAATAATTAAGGAGTGTGCGGCGGGCGGGGCACCAGCCTCAACTTCTGCTCTGCTCCTTGGAGTAGCAGGGGGGATGGGGGTTATTAATGCATCAAAGAGCAACTTTATTAAGACTCCACTTGAGATGCAAGGGCTGAATGAGGTATGTGGGTTTTTCAGAGGGATATTACATAGTAGGAGTCAATGGGGAGGGCGGAGTGTGGGGGGGGGCAGGCGCCATGTCTTCATGATTTGATGACATCCTGTTCAGCGGTTAACATCTTTCCACGCAGTCCATGGCCAGGTGTGCGACGCAAATTGCTGGTTTCAATTAAACAAGCGTCTCGCCGTCAGACCTTGCGATAAAAGTGCTTTCTATTGTTTAGCTGCTAACGAGGCTAACGCGTCGTCAAAAGGAAGCAAACAAACATACCGCCTACGCGCTTGCCCGCCACACGCCCACACAGCCTCTGACTAAATGGGTAGGAATAATAATATTAGCCCGGTTCTCATCCCTGTTTTCAGTCTCAATGACTGCGGTGGCTGCTCTCCTGTTCCCTCTCTAAAAGAAAAGGGATGGCCCTCCTAGTTACCTCCGGCTCCCCCAAATGATTTCCCCCAAGGCCCAGGTCCGTGGAGTGACTACTTATAAATATTCATCCTGGTATTACGGACCACCAGGTTCCACCGGAGCTCTTCTCGCTATGCAGCCCCCCCCTCCTGCTCCTCTCTGGCGTCAGCGCGGCGACGCAAAAGCTCTGGCGTGATCGCTTGAGCGTCTTGGCCCTCGTTTTGATTTATCGACTTTGTCTGTTTGTAACGAGAAGCCAGTGTCCCTGCTCTCTTTAAACATGCTAATGCATGCAAATGTATGCCCGCCCCAATGTTCACCTTGCAGTAAAGCACACATGTTGTAAATAGGAAGTCCCCTCCTTTTTAATGGTCTTGGAAAATAGCTTCCGTTTTTTTTTGAGGGGGGGGGGGGGGGGTTTTGCTTTTAATCTATTCAACCTGTCTTTCTTAAAAAATACTTGTGACTTCATTGTTATGGTAATTCATGTGCATGCCTCATCCAATTGGAGAAGCAGCCATTCCTTGCCATATGCCGTCTCTCGGGTGTGCTGAGTGTTTACGCCAGGAGGGCTAGTTACTGTACTGTGCGGGGTGGTTGGTGTCTGGCAGTAAACGCCGAAGTCCACAACGTCATAAAAAAACCTTTTTTGACGAGGGAAGCGTCACGGCCCACCTGGAAGAAATGTTGTGTCCTTTAGGAGGTTGTATAGTGGCGATACTAAGGATCTTACAACATTGTTAATGCTGAGTTTATTCTCGTTTACAGCATCACCAAGCTTCGTAAACCACCGACGTTTATAGTGAATCCATTGCTTTCTCGTCGCGCTGGAAACAGAAATCTCCCTAAACATTAATTTGCACTGTCTGGAAGCCATTTGGGAGGAAATGCAAATATCCCGCCTCCAGCACAACATTTAATGTATTTCTGTTTATTGAAATTCGCCATGAATACTTCTTTTTAAACAGGGACGGAAGTACCTTGAGCCTTGATCAGTCAGAAAATGCATTCTCAACCATTTTTAGAAGAGTACATATTAAGTAAGACTGAGAAACCCTTGTAAATATGCAACAATTCTGTCGTCTTATTTTGTGCCAATTAACTTATCTCAAATCAATCTGTCAGTGTCTGGACCTTGTGACTTGTCACTTTAACTTATATACACCGAAGCGCCACTTTGAGCTTCAAAATCCAATTTACATGACCTGGGGGAAGGCCAAGTCAATTACCCACAACCAGAGTTAGGCAGACTTACTTTTACATGGGAAGACTTAACTTCTTCATTGAAATTCAGGGTGAACAATGAATTCTTCAACATGGGTGTGCTGGTTTGGATTCCCCTGGTTCACTTACTCAAGACAAGCGTTTTGACATCATGTTGTGCGGATGTCCTATCGTATTTAGCCACAACCTAAGCCATTGAGTTACAATAACGGCAATGATAGCTGAATCCCTGGACTGGAACACAAGTGCCAAATTCACGTCCCTCCTGATATTAATGCATATCAAAGTGCCCGACTGTGGTCATCATAAACCATCCCGGAGCACTACATTATGCACGATATTTAAACGCTGTCAGCGGATACACTGCCATGCCCAGCTGGCTAATAGAGGTCCATAAGCATCTGTGGTCAACCTTTCGGTGGCCGGGTTAAATAAAATATCAAATGAGAGCAGCTGTCGCCAGTTTAGGGCAGAACACATCTCTTAGTCCCAGCTGGCGTCCCATTGTGAAGGGCCTTCCATGCAAGAGGGGATACTGTGGTTGTTGTATGAAAAGGTACGCAAAGACATTTATACAATGTGGGGGGAAAGAATGACATGGATAAGAAAGCCGGCATAACAAAGTGCCTTCAGCGTTTTTGTGTTGGAGAGCAAGGGACAAGAGTGAGTGGACATGATTTTTCCTCAGTATGTAGCAACGGTGATCAGCAAAGCTTTCAGAGGAGGTGTTGGACCATTCAGGGGAGAGAGCTGTTTTCCCAGTCCGTCCCTCGGACTACTTCTGCCTATGCTGAGTGGATGAAAACTGACGGGCTCATTAACAAAGTGGATACACAGCCTCTGGCCATATGGACAAACTGGGAGGAATGGGAATAGCCTGCCAATCCAACAGCCACTTAAAACACTCTAATTGGCCCCACAAAGATCGCAGTAATTATTCAACACCTATATCTAAATACCAACTGCATGTCCTTTGGTACCAGGATGCGCGGGTATCACTTCAACTAATTCAACTATAGATGCAGTTTGTATTCTAGTGACTTTTTTTACTGTACATTACAGCATGATCGGTCGTATGAGTCTATAGAAGCCTGCCTCACTAATTAAATCCCCCAGTATCCGTAATGGAAAGCTAAGAGATATAATTGTTGTCATTTTCACGCTATCCTTTTAATTACTTTCTGGTTCCGTTTCATTCCATTTGCATTGACTCCGTGATCAACTTTTAATTGGCAGATTTAGCAAAGAGCTTATCGGTCCTCTCCAAGCCTACGCACAGGGTACAAAATTACCTGGCCAAACACAAAAATAACACTCACACACACACACGCACACACACACACACACACACACACACACACACAAACAGAAGCACACACACAACCACACCAGATGCATGGCGGCGTTTGATGGAGTGAGATGCAGATGCAGCAAACAGGAGGCCCATTCATTTCCCTACGGATCAGCAGCAGGAAGCGGCGGGGGGGGGGGATGGGGGAGAGAGGGAAAAGGGAACAGGGAGAGAGCAGTGAGGCTGGCCAGGAGATAGTAAAAAGGGAACACGAGAGGGAGAGCGAGGCCATCCATCACTTAATCCATGGGCACCTGCTGAAAAAGCACTAGACCCTCATGAGCCCTGCAAAAGCCCTACCAGGCGAGCATAGCCCCCCACCGTACCTTTGAGGGAAGGTTTCTGCATATACAGACAATATATATGCATACAGACAAAAAAGCGGCTGGAGTGTCCAGCCGTGGTTCCAGATGGAATAAACCTAGCCATCCGGCACCTTGCCCAAGCGCTGGTACACCTCAATGTTCCTCAGCGACCTGCGTCGTTGCCCAACATCCCCTGCACACGCTCCAGCTCCCAGATCGGGAACCTAGACACACACGCACACACACCCGCACACACACACATGTGGGATGTAAAAAGGGAACTCATCAAAAGTGAATTAGGAAACGCAATCAAGGTGGATTAATTATAGATGGCCCGCTGCTGCTCCACTCCTCTGGCCCATCTCGTGGGATCGGCAGGGCTGCCGGCCGGGAGGACGGGCCACACGTCAAACTTGGGAGAACCCGGGGGCTATTGACACCGGAGGCTGATAGAACCCGAATGACCACCCCCTCCCACTCTCCCAACTCCGCTGACTCCAGGTTATAGACCCCGGTCACCACCACGGCTTCTGGGAGTGCACGAGTGCAAAACACGTCACCCAGCCACTGAACTCCCCAGACTGCGTTTCTCCATTAGGGTCGTTCCCAGCGACACGATTCAGGCTGCAGGCAGGTCACAGGAGCGAGCAGGAGTACCCTTTTGCTCGAATGCTCGTGTGTATCATAAAACAGATAATAATACTTGAAAAAGACTGTGTGTGAACTGACTACATCAATTCTCCCAGTGGTATTTTTATATATATATATACAGAGTTGTTTCTTTTTCTATCGAGGGAGGGAAGATTACCCCTTCATCATTTTGCGTGTGAGACCCGAGCCGGATCAAATCAAACAGGTAAGAACTCCTTAAGGTATAATAACTGTGAGTGGGAGAGAGCAAATACACAATTTGAGCTCGGTGGGGTATGTTCACTCATCACTTATGCTCCTACTTTCATACACTTCCCCCATGAGGGGCTTCCCATTGCAGGAACAGACTTCACTGTGCTTCTGAATCTTTACTCAATGAAAACACATCCCCTACGGGAACTCCCCCCGTTCAGACTGACGCAAACCTTGAGTTATTTCCTATCAAAAGTGGACAAAAAACAGAAAAATGTATGCGTGTGTGTGTATTTATGTGTGAGTGTGTGCATGGCATGCCTGTGTGCGCATTTGTGTGCATCGGGCTTATGCCCCCATTTGAGCGACCACGGCTTGCGTTTTGAGGTGCTTTTAGTGCATGATTAGTCGCGTCAGCGCTACAATAGAAGCAACATTTGCACTCGCTCAGACAACATCCCCCCGCGGCCGCCCCACATATTTATTCGGATGAATTAAGAAGGCTTTTACCACAGCGGTGGCAGTGCGGCGCCACGGCCCTGATTCATTAGTTAAAAAGCACCCTAATAAATTCACCACTTTTAATGTTTCACGGCGCTATTAAAAGCACACCAGGCCCGCCGTGCCCCTGTTTCTCCCATTACAGCTTTCAATAAATGACAATCTGCGCTCTCCGGAAAGGGGTGTGTTGAGGGGAGACGGGAGAAAGAGAAAGCGCATCAGACATTTCCGTCTGCCTCACAAAGGGCTTGCTTAACAACACCTAAAGACTTATTAGCCATTGTGTAGAGGGCGCTTTAGACGAGCAAAGCACTTTGTTTTGGAGATGTACAGGGGCTTAAATTAATGAAAAGCAGAGCCACTTCGCGTGGACTCATTTACACTGCTCAGCACGAGGCTCCGTATCAATCTGTGGCTATCTGTTTCACAGGGACTTTTGTCAGTAGAGATGAAGGCAGGCGGCCTACTGCCGAGATCAGGGGAAAAAAACTGGATCGGACTGGAGGAGAAGGCAGACGAGACAGACAAGCCTTTTAGAAGATGAGAGCACACTGAGATGGCACCTCCGAGGCTTCTTGTTAGCCACTTAGTACCAGGATTTAGCAGGGTAGGGTGTGGGCAATAGTTCTGTATTGGTTTATAGGGGGATAATAATACAAATAATAAAAGTCAGGCTTTATTGATCGAAGCTCTGTAAAAGAGAACCACACACAAAACGTCCTTCTCGGTGGGATTCCTTAATTAATTGTTTCCTCCTCTCCAGGAAATTAGCTCCCAAGAGGGGGATAAATCCTCCTGATCCATTTTGACTCATTCCTCTAAATGGTAACGGAGAGAAGACTCAAACAATACCAACGGTTTCTGAGGAGGTATATTTACCTGTAGCCAATGTTTTACGTCCTCATTCACTCATTTAATGCTCTACAAGTCTACTTGCACATACTTCTGACAATATTGTACGATGGGCTGAACTTATGCTAACCTCAGCACAGCGTTGAAAGTACCGTGAGAATCAGACAAAGCTACGGTTGATCTTTTAAGAAATCTGGTGGATGTTAGCAAGCCACCGGCACATGTTTACCTTCTACCTCTGACAACATGTGAATGGATTTGCTTTACAGGGACTGGTGACTGGTGGTTCATAAGGATAACAGAAATGCACTTAGGACTGAAAACTATTCGGACTCCCCATTATCATTCATGACAATGTATTCCCTCTAGAAACAGTTTACCCCAGGTCAATCATAACACATAACAGTAATAAATTAGCATTAATAATACACCGAGCTAGATAGCCAGTTTGAGCTTGGACATCCTTTTTTCACACATTTGTTAAACTTCTGCCCAGAGCTAACTGACCAAATAAATATACTAGAGACACTCAACCGTAAAGTTCAGAAAATAATACTTCTTCGGAAAAGTGAGGAAGCCAGCGTGTTTGGTGGGGGCACAGACAGATAATTGCTATAGATTACATATCATGCTGGTCAGCATCTCCAAACGGTGAATGGAGGGGGCGCGGGCACCGACGCTGTCAGCGCCAGAGAACCCAGGCGTGACCGTCTTGCATGCATAATGCTGCTCCAACAAAACTGCACTCCTGTGCTTATGCATACAACTGTATGCCTAATGGACACATTAATAGTCAAGTACTAAAGGAGCACTGATGAAAATTGCAATTGACAGGCAGCACTCCCACACACACACACACACACACACACACACACACACACACACACACACACACACACACACACACACACACACACACACACACACACACACTTTAAAAACTGTGAAAACAACAGGAGTGAATGTGTAGGCAAGTCTGAGGCATGCCCACATCAATTGGTCATGGCGTCCTCATCTGCATACAGAGAAATACACACACACACACACACACACGCACACGCACACAAACACACACACACACACACAAACAGCCGAGTGACCCCTGTTTACAATGGCACTCATTAGCATGAGTGACAGGAAGGTTAAGAGCAGTGAACAGTTACATGGGTCACATGAAGTGCGGCAAAAATTGATCGGTTTACGGCCAACGGATCCAATGGGAGGGCGACTTCATAAACAAAAGGCCAGATTTACAAAAGAAAGGACAACTCTTTGGTAGCACTAGATATTTACTCGTTCTGCTGCGATGATGGATGACAAAGTCCACTCTCCTGGACAGGATGGGCGCAATGACTTTCAGAGACAATGATGTGTGCAGACTTGTGCCGCAGTCATCTCCGTCCTCTGGCCTCCCCTCTCCCAAACGACCCATGGGGAGGTGGGGGGTGGATTGAACACCTGTCTGTACGGCCAGCTGACCCCTATAGGGGTGAAGTCTGCTGGACCAGGAGGATAGATGTGTGTGTTTGTGTGTGTACTTGGATGTGTGTTTGTGTGTGTGTGTGTGTGTGTGTGTTTGTGCCTGTGGGTTTGTATGTGCGGGTATGCTTGTATGTGTGTCGGTGGCGGTGCGGGTGTGTGCATGTGCCAGTCAACATGTCAATCAGACTGACAGGTCATTGTGTCTGCTGACAGTTGGCTGAGAGCTACAGCACTTCCATTAAAAGAGAACATCACTCACTGGTCATTACAGTCCCAGGCCTCTGGTACCTACTGAAGAGGAGGCGGCTAGAGACTGTGTACACATTTAGATACCACCAAACTGACCAGACAACGTTGCAATTACAGGCACGTGGTATACCGTTCGAAAGTGGCAGAAAAACATGGTATTCCACGTGTCCTTTAATTAAAATATTTAATCGCGATTAATCGCATTAATGCCATAGTTAACTTGCGAATAATCTCAAATAATCGCAATTTTTTTTTCATTCTAAATATCCCTTGATTTCATGCTGCTAGCCATTTATTGAGATCAGAGTGTTGAGAAGGACAGTAATAAAATATATTTGGTACGATGGATATAAGAAGAGAGACCCGCAGTGAATTCAACCCGGTCCACTTAGGTGCATGACAGTGGTGGGCCTACTGTAAAACTTCAATAGCCCACGCTTGTATTTGTTTCAATCACTGAACTTTCGAACAAAACTCTTGCTCAGCAAAGATGGGAAATACTATAACATTTATTATTTAAATCAGTATGAATATTCCTACCGTACGTAGGCCTATACACATTACCAGGCTATCACATTTCACACACACACACACACACACACACACACACACACACACACACACACACACACACACACACACACACACACACACACACACACACACACACACACACACACACACACACACACACGTTGGCGGAGTGGTAATCGGGAGAGTCGGGAGAATACCCGGTGGGCCGTTAACGTTTTGGGGCTGTCGGGCTGATTACTGCGGGATAACATTATTGCGTTTATAAAAGTTCCTTGCAGCAGCATCTGGCAGTCTGAGCTGTGCGCCCGCAACCTCTCACTCACAGAACAGCCGCAACACTCACTGTCAGCGTCGCAACCAAGTCAATTAGTGTAACTGAGCGGCCCCTCCCGAAGTGGTACAGCCCAGGTGTGCCTGGAACTGCGATTGGTCAGAAAGCCGTAACAGCTAACGACAACATTGATCTCTCGTGCAGGCTCGAACAGAGTGACACACAAACACACACACACACTTTTAAGTGTGTGTGTGTTTACGGATACGGAGCGGGTGAGTTTTTCACCCGCTCCGTATCCTCCGTATCCTGTGCGCCATGCTTGTTGTTTCGTTTCCGGTGTAGCTATTTCCTGTATGGTGTTGTAGTTTTTCTAATGTGACTAGTTGTTGCTAGACAGCAGGTGAAAAAACGACAACGTTTGCCAAGCCGAAAGAGTGTTAATCACGCAATGAAAAAATTAACGCTGTTAAAATTGGTCTGCGTTAACGCCGTTAATAACGCGTTAAAGTGACAGCACTAATATATACATATATTTACACATAAATATATATATATATATATATATATATATACCTTTCAGCCTATAGTTGTATACTTCATTTCTTACCTCATCAAGTTGGGAGATGTAAATAGGTTTCTCCTCCATGCCAAGGCTCTTGGGGTCGTTGGGTGGAATCTCCACCTCCTCGTACATCTTGTTGTTTTCCCTCTTGATGCCCTCTGGCAGCAGCAGCTGAACGCCATAAACGTGCACATTAACACAAATCCAAGGTAGCACGGATAAAATGACCTTCCACCACTCAAAAAAGGATCATATATTTGAAGCACTGCAAACCTGCCGTGGCCGACAACCCGTTTGCCAGAATATATTATTATTTTGGCAATCAACCAAGGGGCATTAAAGAAACCTCCATTAATTCCAATATCTGGATTCTCCCTTTCTCTCCACTAGGCGGGACACACCTAGCAGAGGTCTGTGTTCATCTGCCAGAGGTTTAGAGAAAGTTGGATTTAAAATGAGGAGATCCTAAAACCTGGATTGAAGCAAAGGTTTCTGGGTTATCTGGTGGGAGATGTCACGAAATAGGCACGCTGGCACAGTGATATGTGCTCCGATGCCCTTTCCGTAGAGGATCAGGGCTTGATTCAAAATGAAGGAACATTTCACTGGTAAAAGGCAAGAAGTTGGCCTATATGGAAGATTAAACAGGAGACATCCGAAGCCCTTCGGCACACCAGAATCTGTGCAGATTTGTCTCAGAGTATCATGGAACACCAAATATTCTGAGGTAAAAATGTAAGGAGGTTGCTCGTACTGTGTTGAATTAAATATCCCTCACGAGATTAATAAAGTCTTATCTTATCCTGCTAGCATTTGTTCTGTAATACACCTTTGTTGTGCAACAAGGTGACATCCCAGTGAGAAGGATGAGTGTGTGGATGTATTTATAAATGTGTGTGTGTGTGTGTGTGTGTGTGTGTGTGTGTGTGTGTGTGTGTGTGTGTGTGTGTGTGTGTGTGTGTGTGTGTGTGTGTGTGTGTGTGTGTGTGTGTGTGTGTGTGGAATGTTATTACTCTCTTATTCTACAGTCCATTTCAGATGCAGTTTCTCCCTCCTGTAAAGCGGGCCTCACCTTGGCTCCTCCGACAAACGCTGGGCTCTTGGCCGCCTCGGCATAGCAGTCGTACACGTTTGGGTAGCGGACACGCTCGTAGACGCGCTCCCTGCCGAACACAGGCTCCCGGCGTGCGGTCAGCAGGGCCTGTTCTCTGGGGGCCCCCCAAGGAAACAGAACATCAACAATAGACAATGCTGGACCAAGCGCACAGGAAAAGATGACACCAGTGAAGCCTGTCTCATCTCCGAGGTGTATGTTTGTATTTGAGGAGGAGTGCCTGTTTGACGGATTTAATGACACCGGTGAGCCACAGCGGTGGGGAGCATTACCTCTCCGCTAATCTATTCCTTCACACTCTGGTACAATTCGGTTTTTAATTAAACACATCGTTGCCCCTTTTTTTCCCCCTCCTAAGATTGTATTAAAAAAAAAGTTGCTAAGGAGCACACACACACACACACACACACACACACACACACACACACACACACACACACACACACACACACACACACACACACACACACACACACACACACACACAGAGAGACAGACAGACAAACACACACTCAGACACACACACACACACACACAGTGTTATGAAAGGCAGTGAAACATAAAGGAAACCAAGTGATGGGCTCGTCCATTAGTCTCAGACATAACAGGTAAAATGACCAACAGAGAACCAAACAGAGAAAAAGTGGCTGAGATGGGTTAAGGCCAGCAAACAGATGACTTTGAGGAATGGCAATCTGGCTACCTCTGCGACCTCATCTCCTTGGGGTCAAAGTTGAAGGACATGTCTGAGGGGTCATCCTCTGGCCCCTTTCCTTTCTTCCTCTCCCTCTTCTCCCCTCTGCGGTAGACTTTCATCTGCTGCCTCTCCTGCTCCGATTGGATGATCACCTGACAGCCAAAGTTTGGCTTGCTGGCCTCTCCCCCGCTCCGGCCGCCGTCTGGGAAGGAAGGCAGAGGCTCAGACCAACACAGGGAAATCAAAGCACAGCAACAGCAGGGATATTTTCATAAAAACTAAACAATAATATTCTATGCAACACAATTAATGATAATGCTCATGAGTTAGGTGTAAACGATACCCTTCTATTTTTGAAAAAAAATGTATGACGTCATTACATTGTGATATGATATTGATTCACGATATACATGCAACTGTATCACCGTAAAAAAAACAATGGCTGTAAACATTAAGTGAGAAAAATCATCGCATATCGTGCAATAAAATAATATGAAAAATAATGAGAGCTCGTCCACGAGGATTTCATCTGATGTATATTTCTGTCCACTGCACAGTGAGGGTTAACACAACCCCCTTCCCCCCTCTTGACAGCATAGCCACCCTGTTTGAGGCACAACAGCTCAATAACAGCCAGCATTGCTCTTGAAAACAGATGAGACCTGATGATTGCATTGCAGCCTGGGCTGATTGACTGAATGATTTCTTCTTTATCTCCTCTGAGGGCTCTACCTGCTCAATGAAATCCGTAGACTCCGCACAACAGCCCCTCCTACTCAGTTTAACCCTGTCAGTCCCACACCCACACGATCCCCATTCTACACTTCCCAGGCTCCTTTTATTGCATGCTCTATATATCCAGGTGCCCATTGCATCTTGTTACATGCATCAACCCTCTTAGAAACGGTTCAACTCTGTGAATCTGGTTAGAAAACGTTTTGTTCTCGTACCTTTGGCCGTTTTCAGCAAGCCGAAAGTTGAGAACCAGGAATGCTTTGGCAACAAAATATTAAAGAAGGTTCAGGAATTGAACTCAAGAGATCAAAAAATCAATCAAAGTACGATTTTACTCTGAGGAACCGGTTGATCTATGAATTATAAATTACATTAAAGCACAAACAAATACTGGTATATTGAGTTTCTCTAGCTAGAAATTAAAACTAGAACTCCAAATTCCCCGCCAGGCTTCTCTCCTGTATTCTTCAATGGCACCATCAGTCGGAGACATTTGTACCCCGCTGAAGCACCGACCGATATTGGGTCTCAGGGTTGTATCGGCCACTTGCGCTCATGTACAGACACAGCTCCAGACACAGCGGGGAGCCTGTTTACACCGGGTTGGCGCTGTCAGCCCCCCAGCTGTCTGGGACCCCTGGTGCGTCACCCCGTGGCTGGCCCGATGCTGATGCGGATACCGTGGGGACAGCTGGCCCGGGCAGGAGGGGTCAACCTAAGTCATCGGCCCATCCTTTCAACCCGGCCAAGCAGCTCCGCCTGCCAGGCGCCTTGTCACAGATCAGGGGGGCACTAATTAGCCGCTTCCTCGTTAATGAAGCTTTGTTAATTATGCAAGGCAGTGGCAGGTTCTTGTTGGCAGCTCTGAAGTCCCAAGGGGGACCCAGCGGGTAAACCCCTGTGTGTCCCGATCGTGGGAGAAGTCGGACGGTGCAGGTCATGCTTACCGGGGAGTAAGTGACCGTGTGGACACCTGGGACAGAATGACGAGGGAGAAGGCACGGGCCAGGGAATATTACAAAGGCAATGAAAAAATAACGACGGATCTGTGGTAAGGAAATGAATTCTGAAGGACAAAGGGCCACTGTTAGAATCGTGGACCAGAACACCTGGTGGCATTAGAGAACAGTGTTAAACAGGGCATTTGATTAGCTCACGGCCTTGTTTTACATACCTTATAAAATGTCAAGTATGAAGAATAGCAGAGTATAGTTTCAGCACGCATGCACACAATACAATTAGTAGGACAGTGATAATGACACAAAGAAGGATCTTATAACTGCCTGTTATGCAGTCAGAAATCTAAATGCAAGGCCTTATTAACTACCTAGACGATGTTAGTTGATAAACAATTTGCTGAGTTAGGTATTATTACTATTCCTTTGCAAACTATAATAAAAAACCTAGACAGCAATTCCTTGCTATCATCAGCCTGTTCAAGATAGGATCTTGAAATTGTCTCTCCTTTATAAATTGTTTCAAATATCGTCCCAAATGCCACCAGGGATAAGGTGGGAGAAATGTATTGCAGACTTTCCCACGTAGAACAGGCCACCTCCAAAGTTGGTATAGCATGGATAATGCGATTCTCTTGTTCAGGGTTAATCAAGAAAACCACCATTACATGTCAGCTAACGGCAGGGACTGAAGGTCCCTCATGTTTTAGTCTAATAACCTTGGCCATCCAAGTCTCTAGTTCACTATTCACTTGCTCCCTTTATCCTTGTTCGCTTCCTGATGATTTCTTTTCCCTTAAAATTTCAATTTATTCTTTCATATAATGATCCCCTCTGCGTGAATAACATGAACTGTATTAAATAACAGTGAAAGAGGTTAGGAAATTGCATGACTTTAAGATTTTATGTATGCCGGTGCAGACCAGAAGTGTAATGTAGAAGGTTAAAAGAAGCAGTGGTAAGTTATGTGTTAAACATACAAATTAAACAGCAACAGACTGCTTGACTATGACTTATGGTAGGTGTATGGTTGTATCACTTATACCAAAATATATGTACCTCTATAAAATACCTACTACTAGTGCTCCTCATGTTCATAGTCTTCTAAAGTACTGCATGTATTCATCCCCAATGTTACTATTGTCAATACTGTTCATACTGCATATATCTTATTTAATATATATTCTAAACAAATGTACACACTGTAGTCAGTGTTTTGCAATTCTTGCTTATTTCTAAACAGCATTATTGTGTCTCAGTACATGACAATAAAGTTGAATCCAATCTAATCAAATTGCTAAATGTGCTTGCTATTTAGGATTTAACTGCTTTGTTTGAATGTGCACCAACATAGACGCAACCCAATGTCCAGCCCTTACAGCCACCCTCTGCTGATGGTATTTTTGTCTGCAATACAAAGAGTGTTCCTGCATCTGAACAAACCCCATTGCAGCCGACATGGTGTCCGGTCTCCAACTGGCCAACCCTAACAGGAGGGCTTGGAGTGTGAAATTAGCCGGACTCTGAGGTTTAGTGGCCACCAGGTGCGTTTTTTCCTTTTGTCTCGCCTTTCGTGTCACGCCAAATAAATGGTCCCTGGATCCCAGCGTTGGCGACACACTCCCTGGAGACGCCGCATGCCGGGAACCTTGCGGAAAATAGGCATTGTTCTAAATTCCAACAGCCTTAATGGGTTTGGATTCCAAATGCCTTATTCAGCCGGTAATGTCTGCTGCCATTAGAGCGGCGACCTGCGTTTGCATTCGATGGGGTGTATAAAATATGACCCGGGGAGAGGGGAGCTAAAAAGGTGCAACATACGTCAGCGTTATTATTTTCCAATGAGTGTTTGAATGGCTATGTTTGATCACTTCTCCCTAGAACAGAGATGAGAGCAACCATTAAGTGCTTGCTTTCCCCAGTCCAACAGCCCTTCTATTCCATCTTGGGTGCACTATTGAACTACCATTTCCATTTCATAGGCAACAGCACATCTTTTTTTGCGTGTTGTTTTCCCACCCCCATAACTCTGATGAGGCACGTACCCCCTCCCCTCCCAGCTCTTTGATGTCTGCCCTTCCTTGCTCTTTAACCACTAATGTTGTAGAGACACACTGGGGTTTCGGATGGATATAAATAAATAAAAATGTGTTTGATCTTTGGGAATTAGTTCAATTTAGGACTGTTTTTGCAATAACTAGAGCTTTCATCAAAAGAAATTGAGGGAAAAAGTTGGTAATCTAAGCTCCCTGGAATTAAGCCATCAAAGAAAAAAGGAATATGCATGACAATTAAGAATACAGGAACACACATTAGCGAGCCCATAGGTAGAATCCATACTATACTTAAGTGTGCCCATATAAGCAAACCCAAGCACCATTCAAATGCAATACCCAACTACGACCAACATGAGCCATCAACGCCTATAGTCTTCAAATTCTGCAAAAGTAGAGTCAGCCGATGCTTTCAATGGTGCCATAGAAGGAGGAATCAACTACTTATCTATGTATAAACTGCGTCTTTCATCCTCCCATTGAAATGTGGAGAAGCTCCGCCAACGCTATCTGCACGTTCATAAACACGCAAACTGCCGAGCTGCAAACTGCAATTTGAAAAGCTAATCAGCAGCCGACAGGCCCTCCCCGGTAAACCCTGGCTTCCTGACGCCATGCAGGAAGTACGGAATTTAATCAGCCTTTTCCTAGCCCCTCCTGACCTTACCCCCGGTTGTCAAGGCAACACTAATCTCAAAAGCTGCCTGGCAGGTGAACTTTCTGACAGGTGAACAGGAGCCCGGAAAAACTTCCCGACCACATGTAACTCAGGCTGGGTTTGGAACCCGCTGTGAAAAAGGGAATAACACAACGATTCGGTTTCTGTCAGTTAATTGCCTCACCGACGAGACCCAGGGAAGGGACTGCTTCATGGAACATCTATTTAAAAGATTCACAAAACAAACAGGACAACAACGGGGTAAAAGTAACCCTCTGATTAAATAAATGATTGAATCAAACTCAATTATTTACTAATGACTTTTAAGGTCATCTAGATTGTGTTTTAAAAATATACAGGAACTGAATGAGCTTAACTTTTGTTTCACTGGTAATGGTAACAGTATAAATGTTTCACAAACAACCATAGCGTCCCTTTGTTTTTCCCCTTTACGCCAGCCGGCTGACCTTCTCCATTTTCTACGGCCCATCTGCCATTACGATCTCTACTTTGTCCTGTGAGTGTCCAGCCTGTAAACGGATCTCGTCATGACATAAACATTCACTGTCAGCAGCCTAGCCAGGTTCACGTCAACTGAAGGGAAAAAAAGTTTCCTCGATAACAAGACTATTCATTACTCTGGTCTGGTTACATCCACTGCAATTCATTTTACACAACACAAAGGCAAAAAAGTAAAACAAACAACAATATATTTGAGAGACGCAGCCTGCTTGTCTTTGGAAGGTGACGGAGGTATTCAGGAAATAGGAAAAAAAAAAATCTGAAGTGCTTTATCTTCTGGTCATTTGATGCCTTGCAGCAGGATCAGACTATCAGTTGTGCTCATGATGAATTATCCCCTGTATACCTCCCTCACAACTGCTACACAACCCACAATATGCCCACTTAGGAGGTGTTACGGAAAACAGTCCATCTCGCAAATACATATTAGGGATGGGAAAAATATTGTATTCCGATACTTGCTTTAGTTTGAAGCACAAAATGTCAATATTCCGCCTATTTTTAATAGGCGGAAGCTAATTAATGGTACCATCCTACAGAGGATGCTTGTGTGTTCACCTAAAACCTAGTTGTGTGAAGTACATTCTGTTCTGTTTAACCACTTTAATTTAAAAAGGTCCCTGACAACAAAATCCACTCAAACACGATTTCTATACTAAAACACAACGATTATGTTTTCATTAGTCGTTTCACCCCAATGCAATAATCAGAGGCAAGCTGCTGCCCTGAAACGCAAGGATTGGTTTTCAGACTGTATAGGTCTATGTCATTATGGTACGCTGAGCTACTCTCCCATTACATGGGGGCCCCAGCTGCCGTTCAACGAACCTTGATTTTAGCCCCATGGCTCCACAATGGTAGAACGAGCTCCACACTGACATGAGAACAGCTGAAACCCTACCCCATTTTCCGCCGCAGACTGAAAACTCATCTGTTGAGACTGCATCTTCATTCATAAAAATTGTATAAACCATAAAAATTATATAAATCTTTCTCTTTTTTTATTATAAAAATTTAGCAATTGGGTATTTTGATAATATTTTATGTGCTTGCTTGATTCTTGATGGTTTTTATCATCATTGTTGAAGGCATTTATTGTGCGTCGCTTATGACAAAAGCTTAATAAATGTAATGTACACACAGTAAGTTGTTTGAAATAGCTAATAGTTACAGAGGGTGCAGCTTTAACACGGTACTCTCATTGTCAAAGGTGGATGAAGTACAATATCATACTAAAGGAATGATCTCAACTTTTAAAACACCAGGGAGAGACAGGCATTCCTAATGTAATCCAATGAGGACTAGTGTGAAGGTAACTCTTCAGTTAAGGCCCTGCATGTCATGCTACACTACTGACATTGTCGGTCATAATACAATATCCTACTTTATTATTTTTCTTAATCATGAAATGCAGTAAGAAAAGGACAGGGACCGGGAGCTAATTTACCATCTGTTCAATGAATCCAAAACTATCAAATGCAGAAGATCAACCACGGCAGGAAAATGTGAGCATTTTAACGTGTGAGAGAGGGGCATTGATTACAAAATGAGCACATCCGATAGATTAATGAACACGCTTCCATGGCTGAGCGATCAGGGCTCGTGACCTTGAGGCTCAAGGTACACGACCGGTACATGGAAACCTGCGCGACCCTCAGACTCTGCATTACATATTCTTGTTGCTCCCGGGCAGACGGCTCTGTTAAAAATTATTTAATGTGCGGCTGGGTGGGAAGAGGACAAGGGGATGACAGGATTAGGTTTGACTTTGAAATCTGAAACATTGTAAAGATACACCGTGGACTAAAGTCACAGAGAACACCGGGTCCTGAAACGCCCAGAACAAGGTGGCTTGAGAAACAGAAGATCCTGGAGAGCTTATATTACATTGATCGACACGCTGCCTTCCGGTCATTTCATTTTAAAAGCGTCTCACAAGATTGCATAAGCAAAAGGACCATCGGCCCATGCATTGTCACGGTTAATTGTGATATTATATATGTGGTCCGGACTAATGTCTTGATCTTTTGCCCCCCACCCCCTCCAAGATATAAATCCCAGCCTGGTATTTGGGGTACTTTGCAGTGAGGCGAGGGGAGGTTGCTATGGAGATGACCTGGTTGCCGCAGGGCTGTCTCACCTGGTGGGCAGCCAAGCCTGTCTGTTGGGCAGGAGAGGAGGGAGTCTACGATGGCTGCCCTTCGCTGGAGGAGGCTTGAGATCATGTCCAATCCCTCTGCGCCCAGCAGCTCATACAGCTGGAGGGGGAGAAGGAGAGGGGCGGGAGGGAGGAATGACATCAGTAGATGTGAGACAAAAACTAAACAGCCACATACACAAAAAACACAATACACACACACGCAGTATATTCATTGTATGTTTCGCCCCTCTAACATGTCTCCAGTGCCAGAATGAGCACCTGGTAATTAGCATCCGCCTGCTACAGAATATGCTCTGTCGCTTAGCCTCCCAAACACAGCCACCTGGCACTTAGCTGGTGACAGCAAAACAAAAACAACAACGACACATAGATCCAGAAGAAACAAATAAATAATGAAAGAGGGACCTGGGTGCCTGATTGTAGGACTACAGTGTTGGAGAAAACACGGATGGGATCAGCACTCAAACCGGGCCGATGTGCTCAAAGACACAGACCTCAGCCAGAACTCGCTGGCTCCTTATCAGCTGATATGCTACAGGAAAGTAAGAAGAAAGGATGGCAACTAATAGAAAGAGAGAGAGAGAGAGAGACATTTTTCCCTCAATGCACTTCAAGATAATTACCTGCATTGAGGCACATTTTGGAGTTAGCAGAGACAGAAATACCATACGATATTGAGTATGTTGCCTTTATCCCTACGCCCCCTACGTCTTTCCCCTTGCAAGGCCTTCTCAGAGAGCCGGCAGTCTCAGTACAGGACTGAGAGGGTTGTCCTTTAATGTGGGGGTCAGAGCAGCACACTCCCCCCCACCTCACCCCTGGCTGCAGGGTCTTTCTTTGTTGTCTGTTTCATACGTGTTCCCAAGTCGCAATGCTTTGTGTGCGTGTGCGTGTGTGTGTGTGTGTGTATGATGTTGGTTTTGTTTTGGTCTTTGTTTATAGAGAGTACGCCGAGAATCGTTTTACTGGCTCTCGTGAATTCTGTCCTTGGACCTTATTAAACAGGTGAGTACTCCTCCGAGACATTGAATATAGTCAAAGTCGACAAGTCCATTCAATCCTGCATAACTAATAATGCTGCAGGCAGTAGATCACTTACTCACAATTAGGCCTGCACGATAAATCGTTATAAAATCGCGATCTCGATTCACCCCTGTGTGGATTTAAGTTTCAAATTACTTTGATTTTATTTATTTATTTATTGATAAAACTAAAACTTCACTATAAAATATCTTCACATGGTGTGTCTTTTTACAATGACCATTTGTGGTGTTGTTCAGCAGAGAAATAGTCCGCCAAAGATGTTGATGTTGCTTAGTAACCGGACACGCTGGGGTTCATAAGTGACCGGACTACTTGCGGCGCTATAAGAAAGACGTGAATCAGGCAAAAAATCTGCTTTCCTTGACAGCGGTCGAGCTCGGTGTGCATAAAATAACCGACGGACCAATTGCGAACTGCTGCAACTGCTGATCCCATCTCTCTAAGTTATAAAGTAGCCGCACCGTAATATGTTACCAATGGTGCTGCTAACCCTAACAATAATCCTAACTATGGCTGGATTTTGCCAGGTACCGCACAATTCAATTCAATTCGATTCTTTAGGTCTTGATTCGATTCGTTATCGATTCGATTCGATTCGATATTCCAATTGCTTCGATATCGATTCAATAATACGTGCATATGACAAAAATGCCTAAATATTATTTAGAATTAACCATTTCAAAATGAGTTAACCATTTCATTGTGCTTTAACTAGCAAAAAGGGAATACACCATTGTATAGTATTGTTCCTAAGCTAAACTTGCAGCATAAAAGTCTTAATCATAACATGGACAAATGTAAAAGGACATGTACATTTAGGCAAACTCACTTCTAGATTACAATGACTGAGTTCTTCTTGCTTCCTTTTTTTTTTATGGAAATAATCGATTAAAAATAAAATCTGAATTGAAATTGAATCGAGAACAAATAAATTGCAGTGCATTGATAAATAAATTATTTTACCAAGCCCTAATCCTAACCCTAACCCTTATGCCAATGCTATTAAAGAATAATCATCAATGCTACTAATTAATGGATAATGAATGCATCGGTAGTGTCCCCCTAAAACATCCATCTAATGTATTCTGAATATGTTTGCAAAGGGTGCTTTGTCTCTACTTTCCTATCCTTTTAACTGAGGCGTTGCAGTCACACTAAGACATCAATTTACCATTTGAATTGGCTTTATGAGTAAATGGCTTTTCTTCGTATTCACACCCCCCCCACTCCATCCACCTCCACGCGTCCCCCCACATGCCAAGCACAGATGCTACCAGAAAATGTCATAATCCAAGGGCCACAAATGAGAAATAATATAACAGGCATGTTCCTTCGACTGTCGGCTTTAATGGCGCTGAATGCATAGCCTTTAAACTTGACTCTTGACTTTGGAATCACACAGAGAGAGCAGCGTGAAGAAAGCTCTCTACCACACACACACACACACACACACACACACACACACACACACACACACACACACACACACACACACACACACACACACACACACACACACACACACACACACACACACACACACACAGGGCACGTGTGCGCACGCACTCAAAGGGCATTCCACATCTAAAGATGTCAGTGGGAGAGTTCGGCTCCAAATGTCAACTACGTGAGGAACATTGGAACAGAATGTAACCAAGCCAGGTAGTACAATGCTCCCTTTCTTGGATGCAAGGAAGGTAGGTGAGAAAGGCAGAGAGAGCGAGAGACGAACGCACACACATATAAAGAAGGGAGACAAGAGGGAACGAGGTATTAGGCTAGTACCTTTTTCATCTATTAATTTGTCATTAACGTTACAAACACACACTAACAAACACAGAATTACCACAAAGACAACAAAACAATAGACACACACCTATCTACAACATATACCCCAAAACGACTTGGGAGGCATAGAAATCCACAGGTAAAACAATTGCGGTGAAGGGAGAAGATAGAGGAAAAACAGGATAACAATAAATTACATTATACAGGCTATGTAAAGCAGGGTTTTTTTGCTCCCAGAGAGAGCCAATGAGAGAGGAAAGAATACCTGTGATAAACAGTGTGGTAAATGTGCCAACAAAGTTAGCACACACCAACGAATAGAGAACAAAATGGCAGTCTCTGCTCTCCACTCCAATGCTTTCCCTTGAACATTTGTTCTATTTTGGCTGCATTATAATCCAGTCACTAGACTTTCATGCTGCCAGTCGAACAACCTTACCTAACTACCACTAGACTCTAGTGGTAGATAGGTGAGGTTGTTTGACTTGCAGCTGAAGTGTCTGGGTTTCGTACCCTAGTCTATTGTCGACAGTGGGCTTTTTTGAGCATGGTGCCTAACTCTACCTGCTAATTAGAGACATGCAACTAATAATGCAAATCACTTTGAGTAAAAGCAAAGCTAATATGGCGTGATAGACACAATGCTTGCATGTTATATTTCTGCCAAGTGGATCAGGGATATGCAGGATAGTCAGTGCCAAAGCTGATATGTCCCTGTGCGTATCAAATATGCCACCACCAATGGCAGATCAATTTAATAATTTGGCAGACTAAAAATAAATCAAGGGCATATTGAAACCAATGCTTGCATGCAGATTTGTTAATGTCAGCTCTAAAAATAAGTATATTCAGCTTTTTAATAAATTCAATTAAATCAAATGGTAGTTACGGTACATTAAGAAACAGCCGAAACAACTAACAAATAGGTCAAGTGATCGAAGATCAAGGTTGAACAGGCCTGAGTGAAGACAAAGAGTAGTTGTACACCTACGTGCAACAGATACGGATGAAGGTCAGGGTTGTTGGTCAACCTTACCTCACGGGCCTTGTCAAACCGTGTCCTTCTTAAATACCAAACCCAGTCTACACGTCTCCTTTAAGAGGAAGAACTGTGTCTAAGATAACCTCTGAAATACCAACATATAGTATTGAATATGTCAACTGACCATAGTAACCTTTCTCATTAGTTGCACTGGAGCCAAGATATTTTTGTTTGTGGAACGTTAAGAACATTTGGCAGCTGAGACGAGGTCTGGGTGCGGAACAAACATGTTGTTTATCAGTCTTTGCAGAATTGTGTGCGTCTTGTGCTGGTGGTATTCAGCAACCAGCCTTCATATATTTCAGCATAATTGAATGCGTGTAAATAATAATTTGTATAAGATTGCACAACTTTTAAATGAGTTGATGCAGAAATCTACTTCTACTCTAAAACGACTCTTATTGGCCAAGTGGTGTCAATGGGCAATCATGCCTTACAACACAGTTCAATCAGTGTCAACTCTGGTTAAAAGAAAAGTTCTGATCCAATAATTCCGTCAAGTTCCCTCGCCACCTGCAATACATTATAAAAGCCCGGATTATGACTGCAGTGGTCACTGGGCAGGTTTGTCAACCATGACCTATTTTGCTTGCGGCGCAATTAAGTAGATATGTTGACCTTTACGAAGATGCTCTGCGAGGAGGTTTAACAAGGCCTCCATAGTGCAGTGAGTGTGAGGTTTTGCCTGAGGCAAGGATGCCAGAGAATGACGATCAACTAAGCTTTTTACACAGTTTGTTTACTAGATTGGTTTGCCCCCTTGTGGTCTGGAATAATTGAATGCTGCTTGGAATGCCTCAATAGTTACAATATTTGTAATAAATGCTAAAGCTTATCCCTAACAACTACAAACTCACTCACCAATCTATCCATGGACATGCCCCCCCCTACCTCAAAGAACTTCTCAACAAACATAACACAACACGCTCCCTCCGCTCCACTCACTCTAACCTCCTCCAAATACCCAGAATCAAACTTAGGGTCATGGGAGATAGGGCCTTCAGTGCTGCCGCCCCACGCCTTTGGAATGCCCTCCCTGACACCTTGAGGGCACCACAATCCACTGATTGCTTCAAAAAAGGTCTTAAAACATTTATTTTTAAGAAAGCCTTTGGCTCCCACTCTTAGATGTTTTTAAACCCCCTTTTTATTATTTTTTTTGCTTTTAACCTGTAGCCCTTTGAGATCTTCGGATGAAAAGGGCACTATAAATTAAACGTATTATTATTATTATTATTATTATTATTATTAACTGTGCAATTGATCATTTCTCAAAACGGAACCAAATAATATATTCTATATATAGGCCTATATGTATATTCTATATTCTATATTAGATTTCCAGGGCCCAGTCAGGGTTTCATGCTGCTAAAAATGCAACCAAAAGAAAAAACACAAATCCATCAGAACTAGTATGCATTGGGCAGAATAAATAAAGATGGTTCACGCACCTCATTCTGAAGCTCATCATCACTCTTGTATGAGGCCAACATCTCAAACAGGGAGGTGCACAGCTCCTCCGGGCTGGAAGAGATCATGTTGCCTCCATCCAGGTACTTCTCCACCTCTGCCCTAAGAATGGCTCCATCCATAGAATTACTGCTGGGTGCGCCCGAACTGGACTCATCCGTCTGGCCTCCAACCTTCCCTGCCTGGTGGCTGCTCAGGAAACTGTTAAAGTCCAGGCCTAGATCATCCTCGAGGCTGGCTTCCCACGGGAGATCCAGGGGATCCAGCGTGTAGCTGTCATAGGAGAAGGCAATGTTGCGTCCAAAAGCGATGCCACGCTGGAGGTTGCGAGAAGAGCTCTGGGCCTGGACAAAGTCCTCCACAAGGGACTCTCCGAGGGTTGAGACAATCTTCGCCACAGCAGCACAAGATGCTTCGGCTGCAGCGGCGGGGAAGGGACCAAACATCTGTTTGATGGCTCTCGTCTCCTCAGTGCCCACATGGTCTTTGTTGTGGAATGTCTCAAAGAGAAAGACGGCAGCACTTTCAATTGTTTCCTGACCATTTTCAACCCCAACTGGAAATTAGAGACAAGAACACAATATTTTGCAATTTCAACAAATGGCTGTACATTGGCTATGGTTAAGGTTATGAGCTAAGGTTATGTTGGTCATCACCAAAATCATGATAAACTTTGACTGCAACAATGACCACCAATAATTGCGTTTAGTTGCACCATTATTGATTTAGACGATTAGGATTTATGTATGTTTTTTCAATTTATTTATAGATATTTTTTGTTTTATATTTTTCAGGACCAAAGCTATGGTGTTGCATAATTAATTTAGCAATATAGATTTAGGTAAAACCTCTCTATTTAAACCATGCCTATTTGCCTTATTTAAATAATACGCCGAACAATTCATGCTTAACCAGACATGGCTTCAAAAAGGAATAGAATAATTAATTGACCAATTAGAGTAAAATGTCATAAAAAAGAGGGACTGCAAGAAATGCAAAGATGCGTGAGGCAGAGGAGACCCAGTGAAGATGAAAAGGATTTAAACCAATTAAAACGGAGTAAAAGCATCAGAGTCTCCCCTGTATGCAGCATTGAGAGAATGGTTGCTTTCATCCTGTTCAGAGTGCACTTAAGAGCTTCTTGTTAATTTGGGTTTTTAAGCTCGGGTTTAGGACGTATAATGGCTGAGCGTATTGTGACAACAACAAATATCAAGTTAATGTTGGCCAGTGAATGCAAGGAACATTATCATACACGTACGGGGGAAAAAGGATTAAACAACAATAGTTTACTTTCTTTCATGATTAATGCTACACAAAAACGCGAAGAGTACTCATGTGTTGTAGGTCAATGTGATGGACATAAACATGTACAGCACAGCAGCAACCAAAACATGCCACAGCCTTTTAAATGCGGTAAGTAGAACTGGCGGCTTTGGCCAATTACTTTGTAGGTTGGATTTATTATTTTCAAACATGAGTTACTAAAAAAGAAAAGCCTGACAACTTTCATGACACAAGCTTGACGGTTGAGATGGACGGAAAATGGACAGATGAAAGACATCACACTTTGTGCGAGTGTGATGTCAGATTCAGATGTCCTACTGGCTTTCTCTCTCTAAATAGTGCTAGAGGTAGAATTTTCAGCAGGAATGTGGCTCAGATTAAAGCAAAGTTATTCCTTTGCCAAGTACCAAGGAACAAGCAATTCAATACAAAATTTAATTCACATTGGATTTTTTTCAAAAACGGTGCAGCAGTGACTTTGAACTCAATTCAGCTGTGAGGACTGGCAAAATAAGGGATTTAAACGTTTTCTCTTTCTTTAAGTAGTTGGTCTTATTTTGATTGACAATTGTGTTTCTGTTCAAACATTGTTCATTCAGCACCCTTGAGATGAATCTGAATGGAATTGAGATTAATACACTGTAGTGTTCTAAGGGGGGTTTGGCAGCCTTAACTTGCATACCCTGAGTTTTGGATTCACCACACACCATGTTCACGTAGCGTGTGGATTTCAATTCATCTGGCAGAAGCTAGGAAGTGAGCGCCATCACAACCACATTCACCATCACCACTATCCCAACGACAATCACCACTGCCAGCATCACCACAAGCACCAGTAAGGCCACCACAACCAGGACCACGATCACAAGCATCACTGCCAACATCACCACAAGCAACACTATCTCTACCTCTGCCTATATCACCAAGAGCTACGGGTGGGAAAAATGATCGATTCTTCAATGCATCGCGATTCTCGCTAGAACGATTCTGTCTCGATGCAGATAAATTTATAATCTGAATTATTGGGTGTCAAGCAACGAAGTTACGAGACAACCTATTGTTTTTGTATGAATTCTTATTATTATACCATCATGGGAGTCTATGGCAGCCCATAGAAAGCCTTGGTGAAAAGTTGTGAAATTTGGCACACTGGTTCAGGACCGTCCCATTAGCCCATGTAGCAAATTTGAGGTCGCTTGGTTATCAGCTCTAGCGCCACCATCAGGTCAAATTTGGACATGCATTCATGTTTGTAACTTTAGACCAATTCATCCAATATCCACAAACAATATATCATTGGATTCCTTGGGCCAAGCCGAGTTCAACTCACCCTATGTCGTCGTTATGCTACTCCTATCACACATTTTGTCCAATCATCTCGAAACTTGGCACACATGATCTTCAGGCCATGCTTGATATAAAACAATGAGATATTATTCAAATTCAAAACCGTTTGGCCGTCACAGCCAATCAAATTTGGAAGCAGGAAACGGGAAGTAAGCCAGTATCTCAGCAGCCCTTTGACATATCATAACCAAACACGCTCAGTGGATTTGGTGAGCTTTGACCTCAAGGGGGCGCTGTTATTAATGTCGATGTGTTTTAACTCCTCTCTCTTCACATGAGTATACTTCGAACAAATTTTCAATTTAGCTAGTAGTAGTAGTAGTATAGCTAGTAAATGATTTATCACAGAAATATCCGCGACAACCAATCAAATTTGACCGCAAAGCCGCAAAACAGGAAGTTAGCCAATATCTCAACATCGCTTTAACATATCATAACCATACTTGGTACATAGACCCAGGAGATCATCATGGGGACACTCAATACATTTGGTGACCATTGACCTCTAGGGGGCGCTATAATTAAGGAAGACGTGTTTTAACTCCTCTCTCTTCACATGAGTATATTTCAAACTTATTTTCAACGTCTGGTCATACTGTCAGACCGCCCCATATAGCTAATAAAATATTTCCCATGGCAACATCAGCAATTGGCCGCCATGTTGAAAGTGGTCAATATCAATATTACATATCCACAGGCCACAGATTATGTCCAATCATCATGAAACGTGCCCTATATGATCTTCAGACCAAACAGAACAAACATGCCAAACAGCTTTTTCTAATTCAAAACCATTTGGCCGTGACAGCCAATCAAACTTGACAGCAAAGCCGCCAAACAGGAAGTAAGCCTGTTCTCAGCATCTCTTTAACATGTCATAGCCAAACTTGGTACATAGACTCATGACATCATTCTGGGGACAGTCACATTGCTGCATGCAGCTATATTTATTATTATTATTATTTATTTTTTAAATTATTGAATTTATCTTCAGTGTGGATTGGCCAATCTGATTTGTCTTGACACGATTGCGATTCAGCCAACGCATAGCATACGCGCAAACTCACAGCCAGACACAAGAACTACTTCTAATTCAAGAGCAGCTTTTTCTTTAACCCATTTAGGCCTAAAACGCCTGCTAAAAAAGGCCTTTTTATGCCTAAGAACTTTTCTGCAAACCCCTTCTCAAAACCTGAGGGTTTTCAGAGCAATATTCAACATTTGTCAACGCCTACTAAAACCTTAATTTCTCAGGCTCTATAGCAGATAAAAACATGAGGCAAAAGGCATTTGAGAGATTAATTCTTTGGCTGTCAACTTGACTGACTTGCTTGGCCATAAACTTCCACTGCATATTTTTTAAAAATCATTAAACATCAAAAACATCAAGAACATTTCAATACAGATCTGCTTTTATTTCATACTTTTGAGGTACCAAAGTGACAAATGATAGACACTGAAACACAGATATAGAACAAAACCAAAACAAACCAGAGGGTTACTTCTTCTTTACCTAATAATTTCAATTTTAATTAATGTTCATTTTCTTTATTGTATTATTTTGATGGATTAAAGCGTCTTGAGAAACCATATAATCATAATTTGGTGGCGAGTGTACAGATTAACAGAACAGTACAGTCTCAAGTCTAAACACAACTCATAATTTACTGTTGAGTGCTGCGGTAATGCTTTCCAAAGCATTACGATATATCATTTAGGATATCATTTAAATCTGGTCCTGTGTCATCCTGCATAATTTCATTAAAATCCGAATTAATTACTTTGTCAATATCACTTTCCTCACTTGAATCAGCCATGACGGATCGCTTGCAGTGTTTCGAATCGAAACATTCTCCGCATGTATGATTATTTCGACCAATCACAGAGCATTTTATTAGTCGGTCAAAAATCCCTAATCATCTCTGTCACTCACCCCAAGAGTATTTCAGCCAATCACAGAGCATATTATTGGCCACGTGCCTCGGAAAAGACGACGCCGCTCCAAATGACACAGACGCGTTTGCCGGCATTAATGGTAAATACGCATTGATGCGTGATCCGGTCTTAAAGGTAAACACGCACACATGCGTGATCCGGTCTGAATGGGTTTTAATGACATAGAAAAGAAAGATTAGAAAGAAAATAAAACTGAAACCTATTTTTTGCATGCTTCCATATTGTGTTATAATGCAAGCTGCATTGATTATTGCATTATTCATAGAAAGTCATATTTGTGACAAAAGCTTTCTCTCTTATAAAATATTATAAGTTAATTCATCTGTTGATGTCTTTAATGATCATCACAAAAGTAGGAAGTGATTAGCAAACTCTGAGTAGCAAACACAGATGTATATATATTCTTTTGAAAATCACGCATGGAAATGTACATAAAAAGAATTCTTGTATCGAGATGCTTCGATAATCGCTTTAGAATCTAATCGTTTACCTCATAATCGGAATCTAATCGAATCGTGAGGTGCCAAGAGATTCCCACCCCTACCAAGAGCACAACTACCATCAACACCACAACCACCCCAACGCCACCACAACCACCATAACCACTATCCCTACCACAAGAACCACTGCCAGCATCACCACAAGCACCACTATCACCAACTCTGCCTACATCACCACAAGCACAACTACCCCCATCAACAGCCCCACAACTGCCAGTATCACCTCCAGCACCACCCCATCCATCCCTTGGTATCTAGATAGGAGGGAATTGCGGGCCACAAATGGAAGGCTTTTACATCTCTCGTAGTTGCTCGAATGACGGCGGACAAAATGCTCTTCAGCGTTAATGGAGGTGATACTTATTTTAACCAGGTACAGGTTAGAATATAAATATGGATTAGCCTTTAGACTCTTTAATGGAAAAATGCATTCCTTCTCATGAATTGTAATACGTTGGTTAATTTAATTGTATATAATTAACATAATTTAATCATCACACAATCAACAGCTTCAACCTCCCATGATTTTAGTGTGTGGGCTTTACAGACCTTATATCACGAGAGGAAAATGTAGAAGCAATTGAGTGGCATAGCACTGATAAATTACTAGAGATTTATATCTAGGGACATACACTCTACTAACACTGGAGTGAAACGTGAGGGTAATGGTTCTTCACATATAAGGTGGTGCTCTTTTTTACTGAGAGAAATCGTACTCTGTGCACTGAGTGAACATAACTACACTATCTTTCTAGGTGATGCATCTATAATGTCTATAGCAGTCTATGAATGAACTATTCGTGAAATGTCTTTTTCGATATATTGTTCTTGATCCTTCTTCATCTTACGGGAATTGCTGCATGCACAGATCATGAAAGTGAAATGATGCATACATGAATTACAATAGGTTTCCAGAAGGGAGAGGTTGAAATGGTTTATTTACCGATCTGTCTGGCTGCCACGAGGATGTTCTTCAGGTCCGGGCTAGCGGTTGGCTGCTGGGGCTGGTCTCTCTGCTGCGTGCAGAACTGAACCACCTTCTGCCATGTCAGACCCTGTCTGGCAAACAGCTCCTGACGTTTCACACGCTTTGACTGATGAAGGAATCACAGTAGGGGATAAAATGGTGAGATTTTGTACAGCTTTGCATTTTAGAATGACATCCTACTCAACTGCACATGCATACGTTATATACACCTACACACAAACCAGTGTATATGCAATTTCTGGTTACAAGTAAAAATGATGAAAATAATAAAGTTGGGGCGGGCCATTCATGAGTTGGTCCAGGATATAATACAAACAGGAATTTCACACATTGGGCATGAAACAAGCTTAACTCTGTGTGAAATACACCTCCATCCACATATGTTGATTATTTTCACCATTTTAATAAGGTGACTGCTCTAATTGGCAGGTTTTGAGCTCACAGCTTGGAAAAAACTCAACTAATAAATATAAAAATATAATATCTTTTATAGAAATAACAGGGACATAGGCAAATTCATGTTGTGTTACTTGTCAGTTTCATTTAAGTTTGCAAACAAGTTAAATTCTATGCAGTTCATTTTTTTAATATGCAATAGAATGTACTGATTACATTATATAACCTCTTCTAATTAGACAACTGTTATTGACGGTGTCACTGATAGTATTTTACTCTCTTATAATGAGGATCTTGCAAGTGATTTATTTAAGCAAATTCTTTAATTGAGCTTAAAAATAATATATTCAGCATCGTTTCCTTGATTTGATTACATTTATTATTAATGGTCTACAATTTAAAGAAAATATGACTAAATAAATATTACTATCTTTATTCTATATTAAAATGCTGTACACAAACTCTATAACATGCATGTATGTATGTATGTATGTATGTATGTATGTATGTATGTATGTATGTATGTATGTATGTATGTATGTATGTATATATGTATGTATGTATGTATGTATGTACTGTATGTACTGTATGTATGTATATAATATACCACATAGATGTTTGAAGTACTACATGTGAGACGGAGGCAAAAAAGATCCGTTCAGCTGTTGAGCATGAGATCTCCCCGGGATAGAAAGCTCAGCCGTAGGAGGGAGGATAGGCATTAACACAATGACTCCATTACAATCAGCACTTCCATGTCCTCTAAAACTAAGGATTTTACCACAGGCTAGAAGATTATCTCAGGGTGACCCTGGCCTTCTTTTCCCTAGAGAAGCTGTTTTGAGGATTCAATGGACGGTGTGTCTGACAGAGGTTGTGCTCTCAAGATCTGTCCCAATTTCGTTTCAACTCTCGAGAACCTCACTTGTGGCAAAGGGTTTATTTTTGGAAAAGGCTGTGAAAACTGAAAAAGCCAGAACTGCCATGAAATACAGCTCATAATGAAGTATTCAATTAAAAGGCTGACATAGGGGGGAAAAAAATCTCATTATGCAACAACAACAAGGCAGTTTGTTAAATGTCTTGTAATATAATTATATCATGTAATGTAATGTTACCACACAAAAATCATAAATATTTAAATATGTTATTTTTATTTTATGGCATTATAAAAGTTTATTATGACAGTGACCTTAAGTTTCACTTGAGAAACAGAGAACAGAAAATGCTAATACTGATATTTAAGACTGATATATGATACTGAACACTCTTTTTAGTGTTTCATTGAACCATGTGCCCTTTCATCGGTCACCAGCCTCAGCAGTGCTCGTGGTCCCCTCTCTAATTACGTGCACCCTGTGGTTAGAAATCTTGGTATTATGCTGGATAGCTCTCTGAATTTTAATAAACAAATCAATAGTGTGGTCAGAAGTGGTTTTTATCAACTTAAGAGTAATAACAACTCTTAAATCCCTTTTATACCGGAGTGATCTTGAAATTCTCATACATGCTTTTATCACCTCAAGACTTGATTACTGCAATATTTTATACACAGGTCTTACTCAATTTAACATCCACAAATTACAGATGGTCCAAAATGCAGCAGCCAGAATGCTCACTGGCACTAAAAAGAGAGAGCACATCACACCAGTCCTGGCTCAGCTGCACTGGCTCCCTGTTAAATTCAGAATAGATTTTAAGATTTTGCTCTTTGTTTTGAAAGCTCTTAATGGCTTAGCCCCCCCTTATATTGCTAAAATGCTTTCCCCAAACTCCACCTCAAGGTCGCCCTGGTCATCCACAAAACAGCTCCTATCTGTCCCCCGTACACGTCTTGAAACGAAAGGTGACCGGGCATTCTCTGTTGCTGGCCCAAACCTATGGAATCCCCTTCCACCCCACATCAAGTCCTCTACCACCCTTGCCAGTTTTAAGTCTTTAAAGACATACCTTTTCACTCTTGCTTTTAACAAGACTTAACACCCTTAACCTTCTACTTACTACTTTTATTGCTTTCTTTCTACTTATTTTATGCATTTATTTTTTAGTCAAGACCTGTGTATCCCTGGGCCCCTTTCATCAACTGTTCTGCCCAACCCTGACTTCTGTCAATGTAAAGCGCTTTGGGTCAACTCCTGTTGTATTTAAATGTGCTATATAAATAAAAGTTACTTGACTTGAATAACTTGATCCCTTGAATAAGTTAAAGGTCCAGTGTGTGAAATTGAGGTTGCAGATTGCAACCAACTGAATCCCTCCCCATCCATCCCTCTCCAACGATTACAGTGGCCTGTAGTGGCCTGTATTGTGTAAGGCAGTAGGTGTTTTCAATAGGATGTGAAGTTATTTATACAAAACACAAATGTCAATGTAAAACTATAGGTCATACCATGCAGGTAAAGGTTATTGTGTTATGAACACGATTGTTCATTGTGTTTTTTTCCAACGTCATAATAATTACAGATCATGGACCTGAATTGGCCCGTCCACATAAGACACAACAAGGGTGATTATGCAAATAAATCAGTTGATCCAATCCCACTCAGTTATCTTTGCGACCATGGACACTACATTTTTGAGGACATGGCGGAGGTAGCAGCCTTCTACGTTTCTCACGCAAAGTCTTCTTATTGCATCCATCGTGGTAAACTAAATTCACCTTAATCCCTAAACGTGAGGCTACTTTTAGTTATCGAACAGGGATACTACATCAAAAACAAACCTTTCCAATACGTTGATGTATTGAAGAATGCCCACCCACTTAATCCCATAATCCCCCTCATCCGCGAACTGTCATTAACTTCACTATTTTACCGTCTGTGCAGCGGTTGATGTCCACGTCCGAGAGATGGCTAAGCATCTAGGACACTTGTAACGCCACGGTGCGTTTGGATGTGGAACGTTCCTTCAAAAACGACGTTTCATAAAAGTAAACCCAAATGAGTCAGAGCCATGGGAATAACACACCCCACTCCTTCCTACAACTCTTAGCCCAAAAAGCATTTTCTTAAAAACGTCTCAACATAACAATATAAGATTTCTTTTCACTGAAATATGACCGTTATTGAGGTAAGATGGTTGATGGCCATGTTGGAGAGAGGGTTAAGCTTTTTGGACAGCTATACTATAACCTAAAGGTGTCTGGGGATGTGAGAAGCTCTGTCCAGGCAGTGGTTTATTTTGATGTCCACATCCGAGAGAGGGTTAGCTTCTCTGCGTCTTCTCTGGCACCAGGGTTTGTGGTGCATTTTCATAATTTTCATATTTTCACAAAATGACATTATTTTAAAAAGATATCAAAGTTGCCATGCAACTTTTTCTAATCTCATGGTATTTGATTTTGTGAAAACAGGGGGTTTAACTACACCTTAAAGATCCCTCAAGGTAAATTAAATGGTAAATGGTTGATCCTATTCGTAAAAAATAAGTTTTAGAGCTCATAGAAAGGAAAGTTAAAGTGTCGCTGCTTGTAAAATAACACAGCTGCTACTCAATTCATTAAGCAGATAATGAAGTCCAGCTGTGCACAGTAGACTTGCACAAGGACACATTTGGGACAACTGACATAAAGAGCATGAGCTAAACCCACCCTGCACACCAAGTTTCCTAATGACCGTATTACCCTCGAACCAAAAGCTGACCAGCTGTTTCTGGGTAGAGTTTTAGCATTGAATTAATCAATGAATCATGTCATTATTTTCTCTGGGGCTTTCAAATAGGTGTCTGCATTCAAAAGTGGTAATGGTAGCTTGATATTCTGGGCTGGCATCAAGACAGGGTTTTATGCTGGGTTTTAAGATACCTGTCCTCATCCGGAATAATGTATCCTCAAGATGATAGTGTTTGTAACATCGACATAACAAATAGAGATAAGAGGGTTTATAACATGCAGGGCTACAGACTACAATAACTTTGTAGCTTATCGATAGGATCAAGTAGTATCGGCACGTTTCCAGATGCTTCTTATGGCATCGTTTACTCACCTTTAAATCGTAGACCTGTCCATCTATGTCATCCTTCTTACTGACGTTGGAGAAGGAGCGCAGGGCACCTGTGAGACGTGGGGGGGACATCACTGTCCACCTGGGTTCACTGATCTGACACAAAACAGACAGAAGATAACCTGCTGTGAGACCTGACACATTGAGTCCGAATATCACCCACAAGTTAAACACAGATGAGCTGGAATGTATCTGTGACAGGTCTGTTATCATAAATGTACGCGTGTCTGCTAGACACTTAATTCCGTCATTCAACAACAAGTCAATCGTTCTTGTGCGTCTCCGTACAGCAGCCGGTATGCTAACATTGGCTACTGTCTGCCACATCTCTAACTACCATTGTATTTCAGCGATGACAACACAACTAAATATTGCAAGGGAACGTGTACACAAGTGATCTCAAAGCGGGTAATAGATAATACCTTTTTAATTCACAGTTCTTTACTTTTCTATGTAAACTCTCGTGTTGAATAAGAATCACTGTGAACGATGGTGTGTAGATGCGGATGTCAACAGAAGCGGAGACGTTAGGAATTGTGGGTATCGAAGTTTTCTTCGACATAACCTACTATGGGTCTGACTGTTGAAGGACTACATTATCCACATGCACTGTGGTTGTGGCAGTTTTTACGCAGATACCTGTAGGCAAAAAATTACGTGAACGATTACAAAATGATTGAGTAAGCATTTTTAATATTTGAGTAGTTGATGTAAACATGTTATTGACTGCAAGCATTATTTTTAATATTTATATATGTATTTATTTTGCCACTCACAAATTAACTCTTCAATAGGCCTATCCTACCTTACAATAACTAGGAAGAGACCCTAGATTCTGATATGTATATCTATGGGAAGAGACGACCTTTTACAAGACACGTTAACGTACGAGTTAAAGTTAGGCAAATTTATTTTCTATGCACTTTTGTCGTTTTTCATGATCTGCCTTCAAATCCCGATAGCGGCAATAAATAAATCAAATTCTTTGACAAAAATGAAAAAGAAATCATATAAACCGTCCAATAATTTATTTCGGCCCGAATTATATGATTGGATGACCCACATGTCTGTCAACCTATTGCACTGCACAATTATGAACTATACCAAAGGAATGACAGTCGCCTGCCCTACTCTGCCAAAGATTGACAACGCAGACTTGTTAGGTCAGAGGCCTGTAGCACAGATGGCTTCGCACACTCACAATTCCGGTTGTTCCCTGCTCGCGAGACGCAGGGGGTGCGCGGAGGCGCGCCCGCAAACATATACAAACACTCACACGGTTCCCCTCGCTTCCTTCAGTTTCATTTTCCGGATCCGTATGGAATGGGAATGAAATTAGTTGACAATGCTGTCTTGATATCAGGCTAAAGCTCACTCAACCGATTTGCAACGTTTATATCGGTGCATCGATAGATTCTTGGTCATTTTAAATCGATTCAGGGGCCCGCGTATCGATGGAGTCGCATCTGTATTAATCCAACCGGATAGCGATTCGTATCGGTGAATCTTACACCCCTATTATTTATGTTTACATGGATGGCATACTACCTCAAGTTCTATGTTTATTCGGGTTTTATATATTATGTTGATATTGTATAATGTTTGATCCTAAATAAAGTTTCTGCAGTTTCTAACAGATTGTGAGCAGGAATGATGTTCTTATCTCATCATACTGTGCTTTCCCATGTGGGTAAGGTTGCATTTCTAAGACATTCAAACTATACAGTAAAATCCCAGAAACAGATATTGTATCAAAAGAAAAAAAAAGAATTCAATTAAAATAAAGATCAAAACCTCGTCAACGACTACTAATGACGTACTGTAACTGGGTCTCGAAGGGTTGTCGTCCCATTTCGTAGGGGTAGGATTAAGGGGTAGGGATAGGGTAGGGGTAGGGATTTTTGTAGAGCAATCATGGCCTCATGTCTTACTCCTCTTCATTTCATCTTGCCAGGTTGCCTCATGGTGGAGTTATGCATGAGAGCCCCCCCATCCCAAACAGCCCTCCATCAGACCTCAGTGTCCTGTATGCATGAGTGATACCCACTGAAATTCAACTGTGCAGTTTGTGCCAGACAGGCTACGCCGCAAAACACAGTGGTGAGTAGCGGCAAATGATTCATTTTTCTCACGCACAATACATCAGCCGTATTATATTCACATGCAAGTGTATCCGCTTGTGCACACACACACAAAAACAAACACGCAAATGCAACCCTTGACCATGCTAAAGGGCAAAGAATGTAGAAAACAATGAATCAGTTTGAGTTTTATTCATCTGAATTTCTCATGTTTCAGTTGTCATCCTGTATATTGTTTTACCCAACAGGAACCTTGTTCCAAGTGAATAGCCCGCAGTTGACATTACCATTGGCAAAGGCAACTGCAAACATTTTTATGATTCATATGTTATTGAATTTTTCAGTTTTTATAACTTGCAAACATATATAGATACAATTATAACCTTGTCATATGGTCTTCTTTCATCCGATACGATTTGACCATTATATTTCTGTAATTGTTATGCATTTATCCCCTCAACTCTCATAGGCAGGAAAACCTGCCTGTAACCACACTCTCGTTTAAAAGCATTTCGTTTTCCCAGCTATTGTTTGACCAACATTAGAGTTGGTTTTAATGTATATTGCAATGCAGCGCCAGGAACCCCCCAGGAGACATGGTGTGTGTCTGAGTGTGTGTGTGTGTGTGTGTTGTGTGCGTGTGAGTGTGTGTTAAATTAAGTTCTCAAAAGCGGGGTTTATGGGAAAATAATGAGAACTTTCTGTAAAATCCTTGGTTTAAATCCATGATATCTATTCCAGAAAAAAATGAATAAATTCTATTCCTGCTATCGTCTGGGCATACTGGGCCATTTGTTTATGTCAGTGCTCTGCCGAGCACCCTGCTAATGTGGTTGTAGAATTCCTCGTACCTGCTTCTCCCCCAGTGCTGGTAACCTAGCCTAATTATTCACATGGTGAAGTGCGCTCCACGGTGAAGACCTTATCCCACTGCACAGCCACGATACACAGATACATCCTAATAACTCACTTCCCTGGAAGCTGCATGCAATCTGCCACGGGCATCCAGCAGCTATCAGAAAAAAGAATGTGCATGTATGCATATTCATGTGCGTGTGTGTATGTGATTTTTTTCGTGTTTTTGTGTGTCTATTTTAATGCAAGCATAATTATGCATCACAGGATTCTCTTACACCACAGTGATTTAAAAGGACTTGGGTATCGACTGGGCTATGGATTGCTGATGGCTTTATGAATTTACCATGAATTATTCACATTTTTGTTCTTTCTTTTTGGTGGGGGAACCAAATTATATGTGGCTCTACTTGATTTGATATAGAGATTGTGAAGATAGCAAAACTAACCAGTTAGGCCTGAATGAAACATAATCATAATTCAGACTTCTGTGCAGAAGTCAAATTCAGAAAAATTATACAATTATGGCATTTAATCAAAAGAAGGATTAAATGAGCAGTTTACTAAAATAGAGTGTGAATCACTTGTCTGTTCACATTGTCTTTTATCATGCAAGGCTATGTGAGTATAAGCCTGCAGTGTGTCTGTGTGTGTATGCCTGTGTGTGGTTTGCTGCTGCGTGTGTGTGTGTGTGTGTGTGTCTGTGTGTGTGTGTGTGTGTGTGTGTGTGTGTGTGTGTGTGTGTGTGTGTGTGTGTGTGTGTGTGTGTGTGTGTGTGTGTGTGTGTGTGAGAGAGATTGTGTCTGACTGCGTGTGTGTGAGTGCCTTGCCTGTGCCTACTTTTGTGTATTTGTGTGGCCTGCTTGTATATGCATGCTTGTATGTGTGTGTGTCCGTGCCTGTGTGCATGTGTGAATGCCAATATATGTGTGTGTGTGTGTGTGTGTGTGTGTGTGTGTGTGTGTGTGTGTGTGTGTGTGTGTGTGTGTGTGTGTGTGTGTGTGTGTGTGTGTGTGTGTGTGTGTGTGTGTGTGTGTGTGTGCATTTGTGCGTGTGTGTGTGTATGCGTGTGCGCGTCTTGTGAATCTGTAGCTTCAGTGTGTGTGCCAGGAGAGGGAGGTTACCTCTCCCGAAACGCAAACTCTGTACGAGGCTCTGTTCATACAGGATAGTCTGCAGTATTTCACCAGTCCCTGATCCCAGACACCACCTTCAATCAATAGTCTGTGTTGGGCACCGAGGGGAAGAGGAAATGGAGGAGGAAGCCTTGGCACTAACTGATTATTCCACGGTGGGTGCCCCTCCGGTGGCCCGGGGGGCCGTTAGCCCACTGCTACTCTCTTGATTATCAGATGGGAGTCATTTGACATAGTGCTACTTCACGACTGAGCTGGGTCTGTTCCACTGGCTGTACGTTCAAGGTCTGCATTACAAGGCGTTGGGACAAGGTATAAATCACAGTAACTTTACAGGGTCTCTCCGCGACAAGCAAAGTTGTTGAGTCAATACACTCCTCGAAAGTTTGTTTGTTTCATATTGCTTACTCGATGCTGTATTAATAGAGTGCTTTGCAAAATCAGTGTTTGGAGACCTACAACTTTAATGCATGATATCTATTGCATTATTTCGTTTCAAAGCAGTCCGTTTTTATGTTTCGCTTTTGACTTTCTATCTATATGTCAATATCTCTGTATATATCCACTGATCGTTCTAAAACAACAATCAAGTGCCTCTGGCAATAAATCCTACTGAGAGAACAGTTTGGTACTGCACAATGTTCAAGTTGACTGAGATCTGAGATTCATGATTCGAATTGCCAGGCAGTAGGAACGCAGCGCTGGGAAACTCCATTCATCAATAACCACAATAGCTTTCTTAAAGCACGTTGCGGATAAGAAACACCGGATGAGTGGGGACTCGTAACACTACGGAGTGTCGGCAAAAGGACTATTGTGCTCTGCTACTTATGCAAGGCTTTATATGGCTCTGGCCATTTGAATGACTGCCCAATGGAAATGCTTGTGTGAGCTAAAGAATACAGGCCAAAAGTCACAAGTACTAATATTAACACAAACCTCTAATTTATATTGATATATTATTCATATCAAGCTATCTGATAATATACATGATATAAAATATGTAGCAAAAATGTATACCAATTAATGAAACATTTAAAACATTGAATTTACATTGACATGGGTTGGCTAAAATGGTCACTAGCTGTTGCATGTCATTATACCTTTTACCTATTGTGTAAGTATTGGTATTATATTAAAAGATCATCAACATTCCCTGTAGCGCTATCTGTGGGCTTGTGAATGTACTGCTATATGACAGCTAAATATTTTTACCAACTTTTATTCTTTGTTAGATGAAAAATGCGACCAGCGTCATATGATAAAGAAAAAAGGGTTGTGCTCTCTGATCAAATGATGGTTATAAAACAGTAACCTACCTCCAATGACTATAAAAACGTTGCTCAGAATAAAAATAAAGGATGTGCATTTATTTGTTATTTAACATTCCCTTGTGTACGCGCTCAATTAATTATAAAGTTATATAGCTATTGATTTCAGTAAGTTTATTCTTTGTTCCTTACGTATACCAACCATTTACCAAGCAGTGTATGAATTTTCTTTTTCTTTACATTAATAGGGTTTCATGTGTAGAAAGTGCCATGGATCTCTTGTCTTAGTAAGCATCCATCGGTATAAATAAAATACCACTGCCAATTAGGTCGACGATGAACAATTCTCCCTGCAGCCACCACCATGAAGCCAGGCAGTTCCCAGCAAAACGCAATGAGCAATTCTTGCAGAATCCCACTTCTCCATATTCTAAAAGTCAATATAATTCAAATTAATTGACTTAAATCATCACATTTTACACAAGTGGGGATATGCACTGAATAAAAGTGTGTGTGCGTGTGTTTGCTCGCATGTGTCTGTGTGCCTAATAAATACTTGCTTTAGTGGTAAAAGCTAAGGACTATGCACTTGAACAAGTAATGGGGTTGCAAAATGCAGTCAAGTTGCTTGACTCCTGTCAGTCGCTGTCCATTAAGGTGGATGGGATGAGGTGCACTTCAGTGTCCTTAATGCACATGAAAAGTGTTTTAACATTCAAATTTTAAACCGTAACCATTCTCAAGATTAAAAAAAATCCACTTTCAGCTAACCCCCCCTCCCCCCAATCTTAGTGTTTTAATTACTGATTCCAAGTATCATATAACTTAAGGGAGTGGAAAATTTAGCATTTACTTACTTGTCCATGCCTTTAACTGCAGGTAGATGAGTGGTCCTGTTGGCAGAAGGTGTGAATTAGAAAAAATAAAATCACTTTTAAACACTCCGGGTCACAGACCACACAAACATCACAAAGTTAAAAAACAGTTTCTCAAATGATCTGGTCGCATAAACACAATACGTTGGGAGCACTTAACCTCTGTCTATCCACATTTCAATATGAAGTCTCTATTTGTGCGAGACACTGGGACAAATCTATTTTTCAATTTTCATTTCATTCAACCTTAATTTGATTTAATTGTTGTTTAGTGCCAAGCACTTTCGTGTGAATGCTAATGTTGTCACTTGCTTTTTAGGGAAAGTGCTGTATCTAGTTAGATTTCTTGTTTGGGCTTCGTGTTGTTGGAGACACAACAACACCAAATCAAAGAATAATAAAAACATACTGTATATATTGCTAGGATGCCTGTCTTGTGGCGTAGCGGTACAGCGCTTAAGATGTCTGTGGAAATTAAAGATTACAGTTATTTCTAGAATAACCTTAAGGTCATGATTGCCATAATCACAAGAGCATCATGGCGGGACTCCCACTGTGCCGCCCTCGCAGGGATTCATTCCATACCATCATCCATACCATCAGCTATTCAAACGCCACAGCAGCTTTGAATTTGCCTTGTGACACGATCCTGATCTCACATCCTGTTTCTCTCTTTGGATCATCATGGCCTCGTTCTTGTTGCCTTTTTCCCCCCAAAATAAATGATACGACCGATCAGCGCGCAGAGGATTTTTAGTTTGTGACTAAGAAGAAAATAGTATGAGTAACAAGTCACAATGTTAAAGGCACCCAGTGCAACTTTCGAGGCTTAAAAATAAACATTCAGATGAGACGTCGTTGTGTGGTGAGAACTGATAGAAAATCGATAACAACAACAATGCCGCCATTTTCTTTATTTTTTGTAACCTACAATAAATAAAGCAGGCTTCCAGTCAATGGAAAAATGGCTTCTCCCCACCGGCGATTGTTGTTGCTTACGATTTTCTATCAGTTCTCACCACACAGCGACGTCTCATCTTTGCTCCTTGAATGTCGATATGTAATGGTATGGAGTTATTGAAACTTACTACGTGTAAAAAAGACTAGAAATTGAATGTTTATTTTTCATTGAATGTTTACATAAAGTTGCACTGGGTGCCTTTAAAAGATGGACAGAAATCTGCACTGAAGGCTTTTTCTCAGTTTAAAATATTTACTTCACTTCCAACCAGATTCCGCAAGTGCTAGAGAGCCATCCTGATTGGTTGGAGTTTTTTTAACAAAGTTAGGCTGCTTCTAAATTTAGGAATAAACTGCTGCCCAGCCAATGGCGGATTGCTAATCATTGCAAAACGCAAATGTGAACCCTTGTGTATATATATATATATATATATATATATATATATATATATATATATATATATATATATATATATATATATACTTAAATATAAATAAAATAGATAAGAAAATGTAAAATATGCTGAGAAATGGCAAACGGTTAATGAAGGGAACTTTGGAGTTATGAGGGAAATAGTGCTGAGCTTTTGCCTTTGATGTTGGTAGGTGACAAAAAGCTAGGGATTTTATTAGGTTAGGGCGGTGCAGGTTACATGTACCATGTCTTCATCCAGTCTGTTTGTTAGAAGTACCTTACGTCAGACGGATCGCAACATGCATACCATTCATACCCTCACCTTCATTCTTTTTTTTCTCTCCCATTCTCCCTCCTCCTTCTCAGGCCTTCAGGTCCCCCCCCCCCCCCCCCCCCGCCCCCCTCCTCCGCCACCACTATGTAGGCTTGAATTAAACATGGCTTCATATAATGTGAAAGGCGATTGCAGTGGGCGGATCGATAGGCTTTTAATACCTTTCCCCGCAGCCCTCTCATCCTCGTTTTCTGCAATGTCTCTTCTGCCAGCTAAGTATGCTCTGGCTCTCATCTCCGTGTCCTCCAAGCTGTCCCTCAGCTGCCCATGGTTTTGTCCCACTTTGTATGGCTTAGCATTCTCTGCCCTAATCTATCCCTCCCCTCTCCTCTTTTTTCAATTGTTCCTTGACCTCATCTCCACGCTGTCCAAAGCATGTTGGTGTCATTTAGTTGTCTTCTCGCTCCCTTTCTCCCATGTGTATAGTCCTTGTCGGGTTAGGGCTTGTACTTCACAGCGTCAGACTGCAATGGCCGCCGCCATTTTGGAAGCATTTGAGCATTTGAATGTCAGTTATTATGTCTGCAATAATGATTGTATTTTACGGGACTCTCTTGAGTCCTCTAAATATTGCAGAGTATCGGCAACATATAATGAGGCATTCTGATGCACAAACCATATATGAAAAACACCACTTTGTGCCGTAAGGTTTTAAAATGAGACCCCCCTAGTCTTAAAAGACAGACGGGTCTCTGCTTGGTAATTCGACCTGCTGCTTGGCCGCTTGCTTCCAAAGATACCAGCTGTGTACCATGTGTCTTGACTCAAACATCGCAGGCCTCTCTGGAGCCATACCTGACTCACTCACTTCCACTAACCAAACATCCCCCAGCCTTTCTTTTTTATATCAAAGTTGGAATAAATAAACATCATATTCTCTGTGTACATTGGGAAATTGTAGGAGGCAGATGTGTTTTAGATTCCCAGTGCAGCGGGAGCTAATATATTTCAGTTTACAATACTTAAAGAGAAAAGGGTCCCCGACAATCTCTTCTCCTTTAATGAAGATCTTTGGTTGCTGTTATTCTCTGACATTTGTTAAAGGTTGTGAAAAAAAGGTAATGCAGCCTTGGGAGGGTTGGGGCAGGCTCGGTGGCAGCAGGTATAACTTTGTGAAGCAGAAGTGTCACAGAAATAGTCATAGTATCTCCAGGTCTATTCAGGGGGTTACCAAACGCTCCACTGCCGTATTGAACATTTTGGATCATAGCTGCTCACGAGCTGGAACCCATCGGTGTCCTTGGTGGATCAAACTCTGGTCGAGTGTATCCTGACACATTTATCACAATTTAATCTAGATCACGTCAGAGCGTCTGTGCAATTATTCTGACCTCACCACCCCTTCATCCCACCTCACGCTTTATTGGCTCGCCGACCAAATAGAGAGAGAAATATTCCAGAGGCTCTAATCTGAAGAGGCACTGCATTTAGTATTTCTAATTAGGGCTGGGGTCAACTAATTATAGATCAGTTGGAAATCTTTGATTCTTCGCAAATGAGACGAGGTAATAAGTGGAGCTCCCCCGCACATTTTTATTATTCTTTCCCCTTCTATTGTGCTGCCTTTTTTTTATGGTAACCTTTCCCCACCTCTTCACCATTATTTTCCCACCACTCTCTCTCTCTCTCTCTCTCTCTCTCTCTCTCTCTCTCTCTCTCTCTCTCTCTCTCTCTCTCTCTCTCTCTCTCTCTCTCTCTCTCTCTCTCTCTCTTTCCCTCCCAGTCTCAGCCATCTTTTCACTTGGCTTTCTTGCTATTGTCGAGAGACAGGAACAAAGGCTGGGCCGCGTGCCTGATCTGGCCTGGTATTTAGGAGACTGACGTCAGATGCATGGCTGTGGCCCCTCTCCCTCATTAAGAGAGAGCTGCTGCTGGGTTGAAACCCCCCTCGCTGGAGTGTGTAGCAGTTATTGTTAATCAGAGAGGGACAGACAAGAAGCCACTCTCTCTTCCAGCCCCCCAGACCTCTGTGTGCTCCTGGAAGCCACAAGCCTTCTCCCAATGGGAACGGGATCATAAGGGGTTTTCACAAGCATGGTTATAAGATTGTCAAAGTATAGCAACACCTGTCACTTTGTGACAATGCTAAAGAGCTAGCGATTACATATTGTTGCACCCACACACAGAAAAGACAATGTTCTATAAGGAGATATATGTTTTCTATGCCTCCTAAATTGTAAATTGTGATCTAATTGAGTGAGAGAAACTCACCCACTCATTAACTAACTCCTCTCCTGACCATTATTACCTTTCTAATAGTATAGTATTTTATAATTTCTCACTGTATATATATGTATTATAGTGTATCTTGATTATTTGCATTGCTTTGTTTCTTCCATTCGAGAGAGAGAGAGAGAGAGAGAGAGAGAGAGAGAGAGAGAGAGAGAGAGAGAGAGAGAGAGCGTGTTGTCGGTTATATTTTAAATTCCGGATTCCAGCCCAGTACTGCATCTGCTGCTGTTGGCCCGCGTGGTCATGATGATTGGTTCGGAATTAGAGTGCTGTTGAAGCAAAATGACACGAAACAATCCCCCCAAAGACTTTTTTCTGCAATCATCTCCAAAAGTGTATTCCTGGAACCTGCCATTGTCTGTGATTATTCTGGGTAATGGGCCCAGGGTGAGATGAGGTCAGGGACCTAAAGGGCTGTAGCATTCTGCTTTCTTCTCGCTCCCTTCTCAAGTGATTTCTGGACAAAGATGATGTGCAACTGTTTGCATCAAGATGATCTTGGTAACAGGTGGACGAGGCGGAGACTGTGTGTGTGTGTGTGTGTGTGTGTGTGTGTGTGTGTGTGTGTGTGTGTGTGTGTGTGTGTGTGTGTGTGTGTGTGTGTGTGTGTGTGTGTGTGTTCTTTCGTGTATGAGAGAGAAAGAGAGACAGAGAATAGGTGAGGGGGAGAGAGAGAGTATTTGTGAATATATTATTTTGAGTTTGTGATTAAAAAATGTACAAAAGCATACTACAACGGCATAGTGTTCGATTGTTTTTGCTTTTCTACTACACGGCCTGATTATATAATTGATGCTCTGTTGATGATGGCAAATTAAAACTCGGAAGGAACATGATTGTAATTTTACAGTTTAGGATAAGATTTCGGGACAGTCACAAAGTGCAGACGGGGAGGATGGCAGGGTCTGGGCAGCACAAAATATGTACCTCATATAGGGTTAGGGTTAGTAAATCTTGTTTCATTTTGTTTCCCCTAAAGTTATTACTCATTTTGCATATTGAATATTCCTTCCGTGGGTGGATTTGTAAGTTTCCTAATTTCAGCTTCCTTGTCCCGAGCTATTTATTTAGGTGGATTTCGTGGTAGAAATTTTTGAAGAAAGAATCAAGAAGAATTTACTTGAATCGGTCGATGCTGAACTTAATGTTGTTCTTCTCAGCCATCTTCAACTTTTTAGATTCATTGTGAAACCAAATTATTCTATTGTAGTCCACGGCAGTGGGATTTTTAAAGCAATTATGAGAGCACTTGGACTGAATGGCCGAACAATTCAGTATGCAATGGAATACATTAAAATGACCCCTTTTTAGTTTGACACTTCATAGCTTTTTACATGTCACACTCTGCCTTCGAGTTCAGCAATGACACGGTTGAGCAAGAGGTGGGCTGAGAATACATGGAACAAGAGCACTTCACTGTGCCGATGCACATTTTTGTTCAAATATACTTACTACTGTGTTCCAAAGCCATTGACTTGTAATAATCCAGCCGAAAACTAAAACTGCGTGGAAAAGATTGTCCGGCAGAGAGACATGAGTAGTGGGTGAGTGATGCTCAGGTCCAATGAGGACCATGGCATACAAGACAGTGTTCTGTCCAGGCAGACCGACATGCATTGCAGGTGCATCGCTGCATGGGACAGAGCTTTACCTGGAGGATAAAGAAGTGTTGTGCTTTACATTGTCCTTCATTAGCCTGGGTAGCAGAGAGTCTGTTTGGTCTTTGAAGTAATTTGGCATTCTCACACACAGACACACCTACACACACACACACACACACACACACACACACACACACACACACACACACACACACACACACACACACACACACACACACACACACACACACACACACACACACACACACACACACACACACACACACACACACCCATACACATACACATACACACACACGCACGGATGGTCAGCCGACTGGATGAGGTTCTGGTGTTTTGGATGAGGAGTGGTGGTGGTGGGGGGGGGGATGGTGTGTGAGATCACAGAGATGTCATTGACTATTTATTTTTGCCCTCCACAATACAACTTCTCATGATACTCCGCGGGGGGGGGGGGGAATCAAAGATCCCTTTCATTTCAGCAGCAGCACTCAGCGGCGGTGGATCAGAGACCCCAAGCCCGCCCCCCCCAGCCGCACACTTTGCACACTGGTACCGAGACGTGCACGTCGAACACTTCACACATCTTCAGACTCTCAAGTTGTTTTCATTCGCTCGGGTCGCCTGCTGCCGGTGATGACGCGGGGACGACACCATGGTGATGATATCTGCATGACATGGTGTTGGGGTTGCCCGAGAATGCTCTAATTGTGTCGTGGAAAGGCTCCCACTAATTAAGGCGGACAGCCAACCCAGGCCTCTGGGCCCTTACAGCTTTGGTTAACACATGCACGCACGCACGCACGCACGCACACACACACACACACACACACACACACACACACACACACACACACACACACACACACACACACACACACACACACACACACACACACACACACACACTGTGTATGTATATATATTATTCACCAATTTCATTTTTGATTGTTTTTTTAATTTCGTGATTCAATAAAAAAAATCTAGTGGTGACAAACCGAAAGGGGAAAACCATCAGCGGTTGTGTGCGTTCGGGGCAGTAGTTCCCTGCGTCCGCGGGTCCACCTCGCCCCCTGTTGCTTTAAGCAGTGCGTGCTATCGTCCAACAGGAGGCGTGTCTCCCCCACGGCCGGAATGGAAGGCGAGGAAACGCGAGCGAACCGACTCGGCTCCTCTCTAGGAACAAATTAAATACTTTGTTCTGCTCTTGTTACTCTTGGCTGCGTTTTTTTCCCGCTCCCCGTATATTTAAGGTAAGGCTTTCTTTAAATGTCTTCGTTTTTTTTCCCGCCCTCCTCCTTTCTGCCTCCATCCCCTTTGCGTTGACACTATGTGATCCCAGCATGGGCGTTGTTGTCTTTAAACAGGTGATCGAGGGGAGATGACCCGAGTCTCTCTCGGTCTCCGAGAGAGACGCGTGCTTTCTCCCTGGGTTTTGGTTAAAGTTTATCGGCGCTTTTTGTTCCTTTTTTTCTTGTCGTAATGGCGCTCTGCTCCTCAAACGCACGCACAGATCGCTTCACGTAGGTGACGACTTGGTAGTTAGTAAAGCGTGCGGGAGATGTGACCTCGTATGTCTCAGCTCGACCTCTATCCGAGATGCTTATGTCACCTTGGCGATTTCTCCTTCTTCCCTGGGGTTGATCTCTTTCCATCGGATGAGGCGGCAATTCAAATACAAATCTTAGCTTGTCAGTGCTTGGCGTTTTTAATGATCTCCTTCCTTTATATGAACGATCCGTAGATAATGTGTAATCGGACTGGGAACTGTACGGCGACAAAAGGCAATGCGCATGTGAATGATGCAGCTGAAGAGCGCCTTACCCACACGAAACCGCCTTTAAATCAACTTTATGATTCCAACATCGCAGCGGTGTGAAGGGGTTCCGCTAACCATGGCTCACTGAGACCCCACAGGAGCGTTCAGCAAATATGTTCGCTCGGCTGCAAACATCATGCAATAAGGCCTATGTTAAATAGAAAAAATACCAAGGAAGAGTTTTGCAAAATGTGCCAACTGGGAGCAATCCAAAGGCTTCAAGGAAAACCCTGAACTCTTATTTGTGTTCAATTGAATCATTTTTTTTTATGAATCAAATGTCAATGAATTACTAATAGCTGCTCCTATTGATTTGACCTAGTGCACATTTATAGCTCGCCGCATTATTGTTGTTCAAAAGAAACAACTACGTTTGAAGTGTTTTGTTTTCTAGATTTTATTCCCACTCTAAATTCCACGTTCTCTGCGCCGTGGAGCTTTTAGTCGCCATTTATTTTTAATACATTGCCAGCGAATACTTGTGTCATAGCAGGCCATCGTGTGCCTATTATAAACCTTCTCTTTTTTTTTTAAGATGAAGATGGCTATGCTTTATAGGAACTTTATAGTCAATAGTCGTGAGGGTCCCATGTTCACAGGGCCTGGGGGTAAATGTGTGTTTATTTATGCCACCGCGTTGCCTATATGCAATACATTCGCTGGAATAATTGCCCAGGGATAATAATTTGCATAACAAAAGTTATTTCCTTAAACGGGACAGTAATAACCCACTTTGGATGCTAGAACCGAGCACTTGTACTGCCTCCAGAAGGAGCATCGAGCCTCTGTTCTGTGGGGAGAAGGCTTCATGGCGTCGCTGTCCAGGGTGCTGAACCCATCTCTCCGCCTTCAGGGAACCTGTTTGCCTCGCAAAGTCCACCTTCTAAATACTCAATAGCTGTAAAATTAAGTGTTTCGGTCGTAATATTTCGATTTATCCAAAATAAAGCCCATAGTCCAAGGGCTTCTGGGGCCTGAGCCTCTGGCTTTGACTTTCTTTCTTACTCTGCGAGAACGCATACATGTAAAACGAAATGCAAGTAGGGTTGTTTCAGGGATCTCTGAATATTGTTGTTTTTTCTCAATTTTTTTGACCACAATTATGTTATGTTGTGTTTTGTTGGCCTGAATGAATTGCATTGAATACATGCACACTGAATTCACAAGCTATCCATTCAGCTTTCCTTATGGAATGGATCTTTATTACGTTTCATCATGCTGGGATTATGCAGCGCTGTCCTTTTCTCACCAGCCAGTCGATAGGCTGTATATTATTGCCCGACATTTAACGTATTGCTTACTTCCAATAAAATGTTGCCCATAACCTGTAAAAGTAACAGCAAATTAAAAAAAAGTACTATTCCATCTATTTGCAAATAGAAACTCGGTTCACCACTGATAAATAAAAAATAAAAATAAATCAAAAACCTGAATTTTGTATCAAGTGCTGGGAGGAAAGTACACACACACACACACACACACACACACACACACACACACACACACACACACACACACACACACACACACACACACACACACACACACACACACACACACACACACACACACACACACACACACATTATTGTGTGTACCGAGGGGAGAATATGAAAAATGTTGCCGCCGATATCCTGTCCATCAAGGTGGGCAGAACAAGGCCGGCGAACCCCGAGCGACGAGAGCTGATCTTCACTCCCCTGCTCCTCTCACACTCCTACTGGCTCCGCGTCAGCTGCTGTACGGCAGTGCAGCATTACGCGAGCACAGAGAGACTGTCTCCGCCGACCAGAGTTTGAGATTTACTCACTGGATCCTAAATATCTCCCCCCTCTCTCTCGCGCTCTCTCTCTCTTTCTCCAGGTTGCCCGTGGATGGATTTCTTGAAGCTTCGCACTGCCTACTAACATGGACGCCCCGCCACCCATCAGCTAATAACTCGGGGAAAAGGTGGTCTCTTGGCGCAGTGAGCGGAGCTGTGGACGACGCGGTTGCTATTACGAATGGATTGGTGGAAACGGGTCGCCCTCTCTCTCTCCTCTCCCGAGTGGCCATGCCGTGATCCTGAACGCCAGGCTGCTTAACGTGAACGGGAAGGAGGAAAAGAAAACAGCAACAGCCAACACTCAATCGTGTGGAGGGGGGGAATATACCGATTCAGGGAATAAATACTGTGCACCCCCACGAGAACCATGAAGACATCCTTCCCATTGATAACTAATGCGAGATTCAGGTGCACAGCTTGGCTTGTTGTGCTGCTCTTACAATGCGTGGGATATTCTCACGGGATGCCACACGTCTTGAGATTCGGTAAGCTGTTTCTTTTGTTATTTACTCGCTTTTAAAGTTGTGTTTCGGGCTGCAAAAAAAAGTTATGTCAGTGGTTGTATATGTGTGTGTTGTTGTTGTGTGGTCTTACTGTCCCGCTACGTGTCATTTTTTGTATCCTATGTCAACGCGTAGTAGCGTTCAAATCCACGGACTCCTCGGTGCCAGTATTGGAACACCGTGCGTCGCGCCATGCGTCGCCACGTGCCGTCATGTGCCAACTATTTCATTGTTGGCCCGCCTTTGACACTTCATTTCACGTCGAGAGCGCAGCGTACGGAAAAAAAAAAGTTACAGATGCCAAAAATGCTGAACAATCGCCACACTATGTGCAAAAGCCAAGGCAACGTTATACCTCCTTTGGGAAAATGATTTGCCATTCCGCCAAATTGGCACGCACGCTACCACCTGTTGGCAGCAGGCTACGTTAATTCGGTTGATTATCGCTAAAAGTGCTGTTCGATAGTTAGGATTGGACCCTAGAAAACGTTAAGCCCTCCCTCCATCCCCTGTGTGTGTGTATGTGTGTGTGTGTGTGTGTGTGTGTGTGTGTGTGTGTGTGTGTGTGTGTGTGTGTGTGTGTGTGTGTGTGTGTGTGTGTGTGTGTGTGTGTGTGTGTGTGTGTGTGTGTGTGTGTGTGGCTGCGTGCGTCCGTGCGTGTAGCCAGATACGGAGAGAAGGGCTGTGGTTGCCATGCGTTCTTTTCATTATTCGTTCTATTTAAGAACATCTTCCAGGCTTGGATGCGGGCTGCTTTTCGAACCTTTAACACGTGGCTTTAAAGAGCCTTTTACACTGTATGAATGTATTTGCTTCTGAAGGTCAGATACACTTTCCAGTATCTCCATTGACCTCTCCCTAACAGTCAACACACACACACACACACACACACACACACACACACACACACACACACACACACACACACACACACACACACACACACACACACACACACACACACACACACACACACACACACACACACACACACATGTTTTGTTTTTTTCAAATTAGTGTAGACTTTAGAGTCAATCGTTTCTCTTGTGTCGTAGTCTACTTGCCTCAGACGCTCTGAGTGGCCCGTGGTGCAGATGAGCTACATCATTAGACATCACTACTAGAATGCTAATTGGGTAGTATTGAAGAGGTGTGCACATGTAACTAATATGATGTTGTGACAGTTTGTTCCACACGCCGCCTCTTTTTGCAAATGCAGTGTTAAAAAGACGGCAGTGGGTGTGACAATGAGTTTCTGCCTTGTTCCCAGTGTGAGCCCAGGAAGGAAGATGTTCTTAGGATTCAGTTACTGATTGAAGGTCACTTTCTAATGAGAGAGAGTCAGAGAGAGACAGACTGACGGACAGACAAAGATACAGAGAGAGAGAGAGAGAGAGAGAGAGAGAGAGCGAAAGAGAAAGATAGACAGAGACAAAGACAGAGAGAGAGACTCACTGTACATGTTGTTCTATTCTGTTAGAGAAAGTCGCCAGTCAATAGGCTTGAAAAGCTAACATGATGCTACATTCACACACACAACAATAGGCCTTTCCCATTCCTTGAAAATACCTTAATCATTTTCAGATAAATGCAGCTACACCAACAAACACAGCCAATCGGCTCAGCAAGCCCTGTACTGCTTGATATAGAATCAGTGATAAGGATATAAAGTTCCTCATCGGGTGGGATAATTGATCATATCATGTTTTTTTGTCACTAATGCAGGCTATTAATATCATCCTCCATCCAACCGTTAATATTTGAAAAGGCAACATAATTGTTCTTTTGTATTCAAATGGTGCAGCATGAGCTAAAATTAAAAATAAATACTTAGTGTATGTGTGTGGGTGAGTGTATGCATAATGCATGTATTTGTGTGTGTATAGGTGTCTGTGTGGGGGAGAGATTATTAGTTTGTGTGTGTGTGTGTGTGTGTGTGTGTGTGTGTGTGTGTGTGTGTGTGTGTGTGTGTGTGTGTGTGTGTGTGTGTGTGTGTGTGTGTGTGTGTGTGTGTGTGTGTGTGTGTGTATGAGGATTTATTAGTGAATTTGTTTTTATGTTTGTATTTGGGTGTCTGGGTGAGGGTGTATGGTGTGTGTGTGTGTGTGTATATGTATTTGTATATGTGCTGGTGGTGTGTGCATGTGTTGGCTATAAATTATGTCGCGGAATGCGTGAGGCCCATTTTATTGCGAGAACATCAAGGGGGCGCGTCATTTATCATTCATGAATGTTAGCTGTTATGTATTGACATAATGTGGAAGACACTCACCAGCATTAATATTAATGTGTGTGAATCACATTGAAACACTGGCGACGTACTGGTGACAAGCTTGGCCATGTGTGTACCTCACACGCTTTCCTCCTAACGCAAAAGAACAGGCTGTGGCGTGTGACATACGCTCCGTGTCAAGGTCAGGAAGCCAGCCTATCAGTTGCATCCCAGACAGTGTCTTCTTCCAAGGCAGAACCCCATTTGACCCCAATTAGAAGCAGCTAATCTAATTTGATAGGAGGACTTTAAGGGTGATATGGGTTGTAATTTACAAGGGGAAAAAGCAGTGTTTCGAAACAGCGCTTCCATGCCATGGCACCGGCAACGGTTAGTGAGACTCGAGGAGGCACACATACACACACACAGCGCGAGAGCTGCTGACATTTTTGAGAACAAAAACAACACTATTTCGTCATTTGTATTGATTGCTCCCTGTCCGTTGAGGCATGGTAGGCAGGTTGCCGATTCGTTTGAAGCAAAATGGAAGAAAAGGTTTCAAAAGTAGTGAACATATCCCCTGTCCATAGTTGGTAGGCACTTTTTCCCATATTTTGTGAATCAAAAAAGATTAAATAACTTTTCAATAATTCATCCATTTATTTTTCATTCGCTTCCTACCCTCATATCAAACATAAAACAACTCTGACTTTTTACCTATCTACCTATGAGAGCTAGCACTTAAAGTCCACGCAGAAAGACAAAGGTGACTAAGTGCTGTACTCACTAGTGCACTCTATACGGGGGCTTCAATTCACTACTTTCGCCTTCGAGTGCCTTTTAATGCATTACATATTCCTAAAGTATAAAGATGGCTAATGCCCACGTCATATGGAAATAAAGATCCCTCCGTCTAAGAGGGCATCATAAACTTTGCATTTTAACACCGGACGAATATATGCCACGCTACTATGATCACATATAAGGTGAATTAATGGTACTAGCACATTTGAGGCGAAAGCAATGGCTGGTTTATGATGTTGAGATGGGGGCATCAATAAAAGCTTTATCTGTTGCCAGAGGAGTAACATTTGGCCAACACCACTGATTTTAAATCACATGCCATCGGGTTATAAACCAAAGTCTGAGACCCTATCGAACAGAGAAGTGGCTATTCTGATAGCTTTGTGTTCCCTTAAGGAATTTACTCAATAAATAACTACACCCGCTCCTTTCAAGGAGGAAAAGGTCAGACTGAAAACACAGTTCTCTATCTGACACACACACACACCCACACACACACACACACACACACACACACACACACACACACACACACACACACACACACACACACACACACACACACACACACACACACACACACACACACACACACACACACACATGCTGTCATCACACACCAACACATGTAAATACACACTGACAGGCCCTCTGACGTAGTCAAACTTGGGGGAATTCTAACACAACTGCAAACATGTGGCAGAGTAGTTACAGAACAGAAGAGATAGAGGGACACTGCGGCCTCACCACGTTGGCTAAAACCTTGCGCCATTACCATGATGGAAATGCCTGATTCCGCTGCCATTCCATTCCATTCATAGGCGAAGAGTGTTGAATTACATTACTCAACATTTGAACATGATGATTCTCCCCCAGAATAATGGCTGGGGTAGCCGTTTCCTGCCAATAGGCATGTTTGCTGAAACGGAAACACAGCTTCACAGAATGACTTCACAGAATGGCAACATCGGTTATAGCATCCTTCAGTTGGGGCTGCTCATCCATGTGATACGTGAGTGACTCTCGCGTGCCCTTGGCGGCGTGATACTGTGGCAGGAGCCTCTCTTTGCCCATTCCCCATGGGAAGATGATTTTCCTGTTAGTTACTTCCTCTTTATCGACCTTACTAACAATCAGATCAGACGCTCCCCAGGTCAACTGCACCTCCCTACCAGGAGGCCATGCTCTGTCTACTTTGCTGTACCTTTTTATTTATCTGTTTTTTTATTCTGCCAATGGTTGTCTCTCGCCTCCTCTGTCAATGGTTCTCTCTCTCTCTCTCTCTCTCTCTCTCTCTCTCTCTCTCTCTCTCTCTCTCTCTCTCTCTCTCTCTCTCTCTCTCTCTCTCTCTCTATCCCTCTTTTTTTGTCAATGGGTTACTTGTCTGTCCTGGTTGTCTATCTCTCGCTCATTAGCCATGGTTGTGTGTCTGTGTGTGTGTGTGTGTGTCTCTCTCTCTCTCTCTCTCTCTCTCTCTCTCTCTCTCTCTCTCTCTCTCTCTCTCTCTCTCTCTCTCTCTCTCTCTTTCTCTCTCTCTCTCTCTCTCTCTCTCTCTCTCTCTCTCTCTCTCTCTCTCTCTCTCTCTCTCTCTGTCCATGGTTGTGTCCATTATGCCCAGGGTTTCTTAACTTAAATTGTCTTTATTATATGTTGAGAAGAAGAGCTCTCTCACAACTAGAAACGTATGGCCATTGCCAAAGAAGTGCAACACAAACTGTGAAAACTATGAAACATAACCTAACCAGACCCAGATGCATACATTTCTGCAATGTGTATTTCCATTGGCCGGGTACTTTTCTTTCTTCTGTATTATTTTCCAATCCTGTGTTTGTCTCTAACCAGAACAAGGCACTCTTCCAAGTGTGATTGGTAAATGTCGAAAAAAGAAATTCTCATACATATTTGAGGTAATGTATTTTATTTGCCTTAGTGCTGCCTGCCTGTATTATTGGCTCCCTTGAATTAAGTTCAGCAGTGGTGGCTTTGTATATCTTGCACTGTGGCCTGGCCTACAGCCAACACAATCCCAGTAAATACATTTAACACTGCTTACAATATTCATATCTCACTCACTGCTCGTTTATAGATATAAAAAAATAAAATGTGTTACACATAAATAAATAAATTAAATAAAACATAATTATGGAGACTATCAACAAACTATAAAATAAAATAAAATACATTTGAGGGCATAAAGGCTTAGAACAGCGTGAATCATTAAAACAGCTCAGGCAGGAGCCGGAGCAGAGAGAGAGAGAGAGAGAGAGTGAAGGAGTGTGTGATTGTATGTGTCTGTGTCTTGCGTGCATGCATGCCTGTGTGTGTGTATTTTCTGATATGGCTGGCTGTTCAAATGCTATTCTCTCACCCCGGCGCGAAAGCTGGAGGGGGTTTTGCCATGATCCGAGCGACATGAACATTTGGACAAGTGTGAAGAAATGTAATAATGCTCTCTCCATGGAAAGGCGTTTGATGAATTCCACCACCATCTCCACAACCCCAAGCCCCTCCAGCGCACCAGACATTGCTCTCAAACACATACAGTGTATCTGTCCTGCATTTATCGCAATCTGGCCATCTTAAGCGGGCTGGGGTAAGCGCTGGGCTGTATTTTGAGGACCGCCAGAGCGACTCGGAGCACAGTGGAATCTAGAGGTGACTTACCTGGTGTAACAGCGACGCTGCTGACAAAGCACTTTTTTTTCTCCACTTGCACTCTGGGATGTGTCCGGAGGCACAGGCCCTGTTCGTGCCGCTGTAACATGAGCTGTGATATGACATCTGAAGACGCTGCGTCCTTTTACTGTTTTTTCTTTGACCCTGGGCTCCCTGTGCTGTTCCACATGCGCTCACGCACGCAGACACATGCACACACATACAAACACGTATTTTAAGTCACCATGGATGGTTTGCGGGGGAGCCCAACTTTCATGTAGTCAGTCAGTCATTTAGTCTGTGAAATTGTCAGAAAGAATGTTCAATAAATTTGCCTGGCTATGTCTTTGTTTATGTCTGTGTTCCCATCAGTCTCTGTGTTATGGCTAAATCAATGTGTTGTAGCAACATCAGTGTATTGCATATGGCTACATCAGTGTGGTGTATAGGACTACATCAGTGTGTTGTATTGGACTACATCAGTGTGTTGTATAGGACTACATCAGTGTGTTGTATAGGACTACATCAGTGTGGTGTATAGGACTACATCAGTGTGTTGCAGTGGCGGCTGGTGGTTTTTAAAGTGAGGGAGGAAGGACTGCGCGCTTGGTTGCCATTGGCCTGCTTGCACTGTTGGTGTATGGTGGCATAAGAATGTGAGACTCAAGTTATTTCAAGGTGTTTTGGTGAACTACAAAATAGCAGGGAGGGAGTTATGTGAATACAATTTATACAAAGCCACCAGTGGCATCACTGTAATTTGAGAAGGAAAGGATGCAAAGCATATTTGTCAAATCAGGCCTACTATTGATTTGTAAAAGTAAATAAAAAAATCTGGGCCTATCATTGGGCCTAGATCTCGACGGGTTGACACTTGTGGCGTTTGGTTGCCCTATCAAGATTTTCCACATCAGTGAAACCATGAACAGCCCACGTTGGAGATTTGCTATTATTCATAAGCAAACAGGGCCAGCAATAAAGTCGATTGCTTGTAATGCTACCAGTAAGCCATGCGTACCTAGCAAACCATGTAGCACTCACAACAATGACGTTGCCATTACTTCTGGTCACCTTGATTTTGGGAAGTGGTCTACCTCTTTCTTTGGTCGCTAACTTAGCACTGTAACTCAATGAATGGAATGCTTTTTTTAATAAGACGTTAACAATGTCCTCCGTTTCCAATGTTTCCATTGTACATTTAGGATCTCGCTATCGCAGATTTCACTTGCTCTGCGTCTCTTACTGAGCACCGCGGCAATGCAGACCGGGTTTGTTATCGACAGCGTTGCCAGATTGGGCAGATTTCCCGCCGAATGATAATTTTTCCAGCCTAACATGGTTAAAAGTAGCCCAATTGGGTGGGAAATCTGACCAATCTGGCAACGCTGCTCAACATCCAGGGATCCTGCTTATTGGTTCATAAGGCAGACGGATAGATTTTTGCGCGAATCAGACCCCTTAAGGTCCCACCCACTCAGAGGAGGACTTTCCTCCTCTCTCCCATTGAAACCCATGTTATCCACCGGCCGCCAGTACTTTCGGGGAAATGAATGGGAGTCAACGGAGGGCGACGGAGGACCTTCCTCCCTGAAGTAATTGTCAATAAGCGATAGGGGGTGCTAATGTCCCTTTACCCAGGGAAACGAACATTATATATTCAAATGCAATAAAGTAGTCATATTTAAGGGCATTAATTCATTACAATAGTCTGGGCATCTACATTTTTTATTCTCAATAATGTTAGGGAGGATCTTCCTCCCTCTCCTCAATGGAGAAGCCTCCACTGGTGTGTTGTATAGGACTACATCAGTGTGTTGTATTGGACTACATCAGTATGTTGCATTGGACTACATCAGTGTGTTGTATAGGACTACATCAGTGTGTTGTATAGGACTACATCAGTGTGGTGTATAGGACTACATCAGTGTGTTGTATATGACTACATCAGTGTGTTGCATTGGACTACATCAGTATGTTGCATTGGACTACATCAGTGTGTTGTATAGGACTACATCAGTGTGTTGTATAGGACTACATCAGTATGTTGCATTGGACTACATCAGTGTGTTGTATTGGACTACATCAGTATGTTGCATTGGACTACATCAGTGTGTTGTATAGGACTACATCAGTGTGTTGTATAGGACTACATCAGTGTGGTGTATAGGACTACATCAGTGTGTTGTATAGGACTACATCAGTGTGTTGTATTGGACTACATCAGTATGTTGCATTGGACTACATCAGTGTGTTGTATAGGACTACATCAGTGTGTTGTATAGGACTACATCAGTGTGGTGTATAGGACTACATCAGTGTGTTGTATATGACTACATCAGTGTGTTGCATTGGATTACATCAGTGTGTTGTATAGGACTACATCAGTGTGTTGTATAGGACTACATCAGTGTGGTGTATAGGACTACATCAGTGTGTTGTATAGGACTACATCAGTGTGGTGTATAGGACTACATCAGTGTGTTGTATAGGACTACATCAGTGTGTTGTATAGGACTACATCAGTGTGTTGTATAGGACTACATCAGTGTGTTTATAGTGATACATCAGTGCGTTGTATAGGACTACATCAGTGTGTTTATAGTGATACATCAGTGCGTTGTATAGGACTACATCAGTGTGTTGTATAGGAGAACATCAGTGTGTTGTATAGGACTACATCAACGTGTTGTGTAAAGGACTACATGGCTTAATCAGTGTGTTGTGCTCTTCATTTGTCTGCATCAGACAGAGGTACAGAGCGAAGCGTATTAAAGGAGCCTTGGAGAGCTCTGATTGAGACCGGCGGAGATGACGCTCTGAGTCGATAACTCATTTGGTCGGGTTATGAATTAGAATGATCTTGCTGAGGGGAAGGTATGGACGTCCCACATCCTGTCTGCATTTCTCCCCGAGGGAACTGGAATAATCATCTGCTTGATAAAAAAACAAAAGCACAAAAAAAAACAAATAGGGAGAAATCGATGGCAGGATGCATCGCCACGGGGATTGACACCAACCGCCCGGTTCAAGCGCGTGCGGACCGTATCCGTCAGACCTGCTGGCTTTCTGCTGATACGCCACAAATCCAATCCTCCAAATGTCATATTAAAATTTCAGGCGGTTTAGATTGGGTTGGCACGAGGACGGCCGTACGCTCCCAGGGGTTGGGATTATTCGTCAATAATGTGCTCATTCCCGTGGAGCTCCTTTCATTAGCCGCGTTTAGATTGAAGTGTCGTCCGTTAATGTGAGCACCGCTGCCGCTACTGTCTGTGAGACTCTTCACATTATGGATGCTCTGTGGGTGTGTGTGTGTGTGTGTGTGTGTGTGTGTGTGTGTGTGTGTGTGTGTGTGTGTGTGTGTGTGTGTGTGTGTGTGTGTGTGTGTGTGTGTGTGTGTGTGTGTGTGTGTGTGTGTGTGTCCCCATCCGTGTAAGCAGACACTATGTTTTTCCCAGTGTGCTCTCTGGGCTGCGTGGGGTTCTTGTAAGTGCAGCGCACTTGGAGCTACTGGTTGGCTAAACTCTGCAGAGTGGTTGACCGTGAGGGGTCAACAACGCCGATGCGCATGGTGCGGTCGCTATGGTTATTTTGATAATACGCTGACTCTAACCTCTCGGACACATGATAGCATGGAGAGATGTGCTCAGAGAGAGAAGTGGTGTGCGGGAGACTGGGAGACTGCACGGAAGGACAGCGCACGTGGGAGTGCTGCTGTGCTTCCCAACAGCGAGAGGCGGAGAGGGAGAGATGAGGAGAGTGATGCCTCTTTTGTCCTTTATGTATTCAAATGTATTTCGATTGGAGTGCAAACCTTTTGCTAACAGGTTAGCTCGTTTATCACAATGCTATAACTTCTAGTATTCAGGTCGCCGCGTGGCAAACGGGACAGTCGACACAAGGATCAGCAGGGAGAGAAATACATAAATAAAGTATATAGGATGGAGCATATTAAATAGGTGAATCCTAGCCATTATTTCTCCTTCTGAAGCCACTCTCAGCCCTCCTTTTTAGTGGCCCATTAATCAGTTCTGTGCAAGGAAGTGAACGGGGGGTGTAAAAACAGCAGAGCATTCACATGCTCAGGGAGAAAGCCAACAGCCTGTCTTTGTTTTTTACGATGAGTTTGTTTATGATTGTTCTTCAATCCAACATGCACACACACACACACACACACACACACACACACACACACACACACACACACACACACACACACACACACACACACACACACACACACACACACACACACACACACACACACACACACACACACACACACACACACACACACACAAACACATATAGGCCTACGTTGTCCAGCCAAGTTTCCTTTCAGCCATGGTCCCGGTGTTTACCCGGGTCAGTGGAAGCTACAAAGGCGAGGCCTCTTCAGTCAATGTCTTCCTTTTTCCAGGGGCCACAAAATAAGCGTTTTCTATTTGTGTCTTATATTAGTTAGATTCTACAAGAGCATTCGGATTCGGGTTTCTATCAAGCCTCGTTTGCGGTTGTTTGTCTGCTTATTATCTCTGTCTGAAACGGAACGGTTGTGGGATGTTTGTACGGTTCTGTCGCACCGAGTCTTATCTTATCTTATCTCATCTCTCATTTTGTGTCTACCGTCCTCTTCCTCCTGCCTTTTCTCTCTTCATCACATGCCTCGTTGATGTGTGCTGTCGCGTTGAGAGGAGTGACTGTCACCGGTAAAACATTCAAATTCAAAAGTTGACTCGAGACGTGCCGCCGTCGGGAGGAGTCGCTTCACACTCGGCAGACGGCAGAATAAAGGAGGACTTCCTGGTTCTTCCTGAAAACGCAGCAGCATCATAAAGCACAGGATCAGTGGGCCGTGGGCGGCCATTTTAGCTGGAGGCTGCATAGGCGCTCTATCGTGCCATCTTATATTTGCTTTTTGAATATGGTGTGTGTGTGTGTGTGTGTGTCTGCCTGCCTGTCGGTGTGTGTGTGTGTGTGTGTGTGTGTGTGTGTGTGTGTGTGTGTGTGTGTGTGTGTGTGTGTGTGTGTGTGTGTGTGTGTGTGTGTGTGTGTGTGTGTCTCTGTGTCTGCGTGTGTGGGCTTTGGTTTTTTGTCAGTATGCCTTTTTTTTTATGTGCCAGACTGTTGTCATCACTGAATTCCCTGGAGCTGCCAGGCAATTCTCCAGATTTATTTTGTAATATATATTTATATACCTATCCGATCTTTTCTCAATTTCTGGGGGTGGGCGTGAAGAAGACAAGCCGTTTTGATAATACTTTAAGTTATTAAATGTTTCGATTTAACACTGTGTGAGATTGTGTGTGTGTGTGTGTGTGTGTGTGTGTGTGTGTGTGTGTGTGTGTGTGTGTGTGTGTGTGTGTGTGTGTGTGTGTGTGTGTGTGTGTGTGTGTGTGTGTGTGGGTTGAGTATGTGTCTATGGTTGAGTAGAGTAGGACACTTTGATTACCCACTGCGACTTGTCTTGTAGATTAGATTTGCCGAGTTTAAGGCAAGGACGGATAGAAATATTGAATGTCAGTCACGTGAAAATGAGACTGACAGAAAGGGGGGGGGGGGGGGTAGGGGAACAAGTTCAAGAGGGTTATGTGTGTGTGTTTGATAAAGGGGGGGGGGGCTTTTGAGAAATAATTAAAATCAAAGATGAAAAAACAGTGAGGCCCTTCTAGACGGAGACAATAAATAAATAAAAGTCGCCTCTGAATAAAACATTACGGTAAACGCCATCGGAGTATCGGGACCTCAGACTCACTTCCAGCAGCCGGTGAACTGAGCCGACGGGAACGCTGGCGATGCTTGCCAGGGCGTTTGCCTTGTCAACATGACACACTTGTGTTGGTCTGGGACACTGTCTGGGCCAGCCGCGTGCGCCCTTCAGAGAAAATCTGCAAAACGTTGAATTACTTGCAATTAAAAACGTTTTTCGCTTCCTTTCTTCTTCTTCATTGACATTTTTCATGGAACATCTGCATGTAAAACAGGCAAGATCTCCCTTCTCCTAATGGCGTGTTCGCCCGTTATGAGCCATGACTTCCTGAAGGATGTTAACAAGCGTGTGGAGCGGCCGCGGCTCCGGTGATGGGGCTAAAACGGGCGCCGAGCCTCATTCAGCATCAAGTCACGCGTACCGTGTACATCCTGCAAGCTGCCGACACACTGCCGACACCTCCTACTGTATGTAGATTCAACCCCCTTTCACTGAGGAGGGGGATATGTATGCACGTGTGTGTGTCGAAAAGGCCACTACACTCCCTTTATTTCTTCATCACCTCAAAGGCTCCCTCCTACCAACAGACCTCCCTCGTTTCTCTCCGCTGTGTTTGGGTTGGTTGGGCGACGGCAGCAGAGGAAGTGTGTGTTGAGCGGCCCCCATGTAACACACACAGCAGTTATTTCTGCACGCTCCAGCTTCTTTTCCTTTTTTTCTTTCCTCCGTCTGAGTAATGGCACTTCCACTGTCCGTGATTAGCTATCTGTTAAGAGCACCGAGCCTTCTGGATTTGCTTAATGTCGGCCAGAGGAAGCGTGTTTCATTCTTAATGGGCCGTTGTTGACAGCCTTTGGGTCAATGGTAACATACATCCAGTGGCTGGAGGTGGGAGGACTGTTGAACATGAGAAAACGTAGAAAAAAGGGCAAATGAAGCAAACAAGTGGGGCCATTTCCCTGTGAGGACGGTAATTATCTTAATTGAAAACGCTGGACATGGATTGAAACTGGCAGCTTAATTAATGGTCTCTTTTACAAGAGCACACACCAGAAAACAACAACCAGAAAAGAAAATGCAAAGCCCGTGGAGTGGGCGGATTAATTGCTGCAGCTTATTGATAAATCAATGTTTTTCTTTATACTATTGTTGCCATTTTCATGACACAAATATATAGTTTTTTCGTAGTATAGTGCCTGTAGAGTTCTGCCAAATGTTCTCGCTGTCTGTCTCCGCAAAATAGCACGAATAGCAAACAGACAAACAAAGAAATGCACACACCCGTCTCTCCTTCATCCAGTCTCGTCCCCAAGGGACTGGCACAGTCTGGCAGGCAGAAGATCTGAATGCCCATACGTCACCCAAACTCAGAGGCGGGAGTCCCGGCGATGGAGTCTGGATCAGACCAGACAAGCTAAAGAAACAAACAGGCGAAGGACACCGCCCACTTGCCCCTTGACAGGCACCGTCCCCGGAGTCCTTTAAACAAACCGGGCCGGGGGCCGGGACCCCTGGACGTACTACACACTCAGGACTTGGCCTTGTTCGCCGGGGTTAACGCACCGAAGACAATTGAAGACGTTGAATAATTAAATTCCTAGGCTTGTAAGACATGGGGGATCTATTGCATCACGCTCCTTGCTGCCGTCTCGCTCCCGAGGCCCCGGAGAGGCGGCGGTAGGCGGGGATGATGATTCGTCGATTATCAGAGCTCGCCACCAGGGTCATCTTGTGCAAGCTAATATGGAAGTCGGGAGACGACTTGAGGATGAGTGTGTGGCTCTGTGGAGGGGTGCGCTCTTTCATTACGAGGTGAGAATGGGGACGGCTCTCTGAGGGGCGAACTTGGCCACTTTGGAGGTGACAGGACCTCTGTGGCACCGGCCCAGAGATATGACTCACCGAGTTTTAAAGTGGGGATGATCCCCCCCCCCCTCGACACACTTTTTATCATACGGAACATTGCACTGCCTCACCTGCATTGAGTCAACACATCGCCCTGCTTTTTTCATTTTTGTATTTGATGTGACATGTCACGTGACTTCAAACAGGTCCTCGTGTGTCTTCTGACACCTTGCTGCGGTTTATGTCAATATCAGCACGTCAAAATTTGGTTGAGAAGTGACAAAAACGAGACCGTCGTGGGCGTCTGTCTCTCACTCACTCTCTCTCTCTCTCTCTCGGTTTGTAAATCATACTCAATCTCTTTTTTTCTCTCTCTTTCTCCATTTATCTATTTCGCTCCCTCTCTCTGCTCTATATCTCCCTCTCCCTCTCTCTATATTTATCCCACTACCCCTCTCTCTGTCTCTCTGTCTCTGTCTCTGTCTCTGTCTCTCTCTCTCTCTCTCTCTCTCTCTCTCTCTCTCTCTCTCTCTCTCCCTCTCTCTCTCTCTCTCTCTCTCTCTCTCTCTCTCTCTCTCTCTCTCTCTCTCTCTCTCTCTCTCTCTCTCTCTCTCTCTCTTTCTCTCTCTCTATGTATCCGTCTCTACTTATATTCCTCACCCCCCTCTTTTTCTTCCGAA
>NC_079422.1:16106558-16186558 GCF_026213295.1 Gadus chalcogrammus | reverse complement strand
TGTGTTTGTGTGTGTGTTTGGGGGGGTTCTGTGTATTGTGTGTTTTGCATGTGTACCACATGCTGAATACAGTTGATGCTTTACCGCTCAATGTATTGATTGCATTTAAATGTGGCACATTCACACAAGCTTTCCTAAATTATGCATCCGCCTTATTGACTTTCCCTCACTCTCTGCAGCAGCACGGACCAGAGTAATGGTTCCCTGTGGGTTCGAGGGCCAACATGTACTCTTGATCGGATTAAGTTAGTGCTGCTTCACATTGGTACTTAGGCGTAACCTAGAAGATAAGATCAGGTTCTTGAAGCTAAAACAGTTATTTTACGGATTTTGCCATCATTATAATGGTGCCAAAGGCCGTATTTTCAATAAGGGTACTCATGCTTGTCCCCCCCCCCCCTAGCTATAGCTTTAATATTTCTTACAGTTTTCCCCTAAAGGAGGTTATATTAATCTCACAACATAGTCCAGAAATGTCCACCTCGTATATGCTACAGCCACTCTTTGTCCTTTATCCTATTTGATGCTACACTGCACTTTTCCCTGGTGTGTGATTCAAAGACAGAATTCTACCTTCATACGTTCCTTCTTTCTTTTTCTGCAATATATATCGCTTTATTCCATCCTCTCTTTCATTTTCTTTTCCTTTCTTTCTCTTTCTTTATTTAGTCCCTCCATCTGTCCGTCCGTCCGTCCGCTTGCTCTCCCTTTTCCCTTGCACACAGAGCAACAGAAACATAATCTCTCCTTCAAACAACAGGAAAGTAAACAACAGCACGCTGTGCCTGTCTGCTGCAGGCACTGCTTATGTCATGCACTGCCTTCAAGAGCAGAGAGCAGGATCCTTGTCTGCATAGCTCCACGGAAAAAACTCCGGTGTCGATTATTTTTACCCTGTCTATTTTTAATCATTCCTCTGTCCTACATATGTCTGAGGCAACGCGCCTCTCCTGGGACGCCTTTGTCACTAAAAAGCCTCTTTGCTCCCTTTCTGTCTGCACCCTATGATGAGGTCAGATAAGCGTCAGGAAGAAGAAAAATCTCTCGCCTTCTCCATCTCCCTCAGCTTGCCTTTTCTTTTCTGGCTCTTTGATATGTGCAGCGGTGGTGGGAGAGGGGAGGGGCGAGGCACACATCTGAGCCGACTGCTTACGTTTGATGCGGTCGATTGATTATGGGCTGTCAGATGGATGGTATCGCTTGCAGTCCTGTGCAGGACCATTGATCTCGGGGAGCGATCGATTCTGAAGTTGGGGCCGGGTGACGGCTGACGCGCAGGACGTGACGGATGACATGTGTCTCTCACTGTGTGTTTTGTGAGGGGATGTTGGAGGGGGAGAATGCAGTGGCGGAGGACTGCGGTGAGTGAGTGAGTGAGTGGCTGGGTGGGTGGGTGGGTGAGTGAGTCTAGTGGATTAGGGGAGGGGAGCGTTTATAGGCATGGCTGCTTCTCTTTGTGAGAAGGTCCCATTCATCCGGCGGGCTCCATCGCGCAGCCCTATCTACGTGTTGACAGGAGCTGTAGCTACTGCCTCCTTTAAACCCCATCAACCCTGCAGTTCCCTGGTTCCAAGACCCCACCCCCACTCCACCCGTACACCTCCTTCCACCTGACCTTCACTCTTTCCTCCCTTCAACCTCATTTCCTAAATTCCTTCCGTCCTTCCTTTGGCCAGTACTGCTAAGTTCCTGCCATGCCTTCCTTCCTTCCTTACTCCTTAATCCCTTCATAACATACAATTTCCTTCCTTCCTCCCTCCTACATTCCTCCCTCCCTTGCTTCCCTCAATCCCGCCCTTCTCCTTTCCTTCCGTCTTTCCTTTTCCTCTCTCTCCTTCCTTGTTTCACTTCCTTGTCCTTCATTTCCTTCCTTGTGCCCTTTCCTCTGTCCCTCCTCCCTTTGTCACCAGGCCGCCCGGAGGAGACTCCAGATGGTAGAAGGGTGGAACGCCAGTCGTCTGTGGTTAGAATATTGCTGGGTCCTCGCTGCAGACTCATTGCCACACTGACAGCCTCTGGTGTTTGTCTCTATCAGAGGCACTGAGAAGCTTTCCCAGTGAATTACCCGCAGCTCACCCCCCCCCCCCCCCCCCCCCGACACATTATTTTACACCAATTGAATGTGTTGAATTCACCTTCACACAGGCTCTTTTTTTTCCAAATGGCTGTGGACGTTGTGAGTGTTAATTTGTCTATTAAGTGGATGTCTGTCTGTATGTGTGTGTGTGTGTGTGTGTGTGTGTGTGTGTGTGTGTGTGTGTGTGTGTGTGTGTGTGTGTGTGTGTGCGTCAGTGTGTTTTGCTGCACGTGGTGAAACATTCCACAGAACAGGAACATGTGTGAATTGTTGAAATATCTGTTACTTTGCAGCCCGAGTGCACATGCGCTCGTGGGATGGGTGTGCACGTTTGTTTTTCTGTATTCCGTTTGCGTGTCTTGACACGCGTGAACGCGAACTGAGGGAGGTGGTGGGGGGATGTTGGAACGGCTGTGAATGGAAGCGTGGGTGTAAGAAAAGGCACGGTATAAGAGAGAAGAAGAAAAGAAAAGAAACACTGTTGGTGTGAGCGCACAAGTGTGTGTGTGTGCAAGAGACGGCTGACGTGGCCGTCCTCCAGCCGGCGTGGGCGTCTGGTCTATCAGAGCCCAGCAGGTCTGAGCAGCCCATGTAGGAGTGAGAGCCGGCTACTGGGGCCTCATTATGTGGCACCAGGAGTTTCTCTGTTTAACTTGCTAGTATGTGGGAGGCTTATAATTTAATGAAGACCAGGACTTTTTTTGGTTTGGTTTGTGCAAATTATCACTGGGTGATTATGATTGTGTGTGTGTTTGTGAATGTGTTTTGTGTGTGTGTTTAGTTGTGACCACAGTGTGTAGAAGAGTGTGGTTTCATTCGAGCGGGGGTGGGTGCTGCTAGATGTGTGAGGGTATAGGCTCACACAGATTTCCACACTAGTGTTTACCGAGAGTTAGGCGGAGTGCTGACGTGGTGTTGTTGTGATGGATTAGATCCATAACTTAAAGTCATGGAAGAAAAAAGGAACACAATAACAAAGGAAAAATAACCGCCGCCGTCATCATTAGCAGCTGGCAAAGACAAAAGTGCACATCCACCCTCGCTGCCTCACTGCACTATCTGTGTATCCCCGCAAACGGCACCCCCCTCGAACACTGAACAGATTTCCCATAATGCATGGGTACATTTGAAATAAATGCGTTACATTATGCGTAAAAGGAAAATCATTACCCGCTTTTAAAAAACCTTTATGAATATTTATAAAGTGTTTGTGTCACCGCTTACTTGCCAGGCTTTTTGAAAATTCTGTTTTAAGCGGCGCACTGCGTGACTGTACTCTCTCCCGCTCTCGCTCTCTCGCTCGCTCTCGCTCTTGATCTCTCTCTTTCTGTCTCACTCTAACCCCTCTCGTTTACTGACAGAGTTTTAGTTTTAATTGACTGATTTGATTGTTGAACTGAATGTTATTGAACAACTTTCTGTGTGTGGTAGAAGGTGTGTGTCTGTGTGTGTGTGTGTGTGTGTGTGTGTGTGTGTGTGTGTGTGTGTGTGTGTGTGTGTGTGTGTGTGTGTGTGTGTGTGTGTGTGTGTGTGTGTGTGTGTGTGTGTGTGTGTGTGTGTGTGGTCGTGTGCGATGGGTGTCTGCTTCTGCTTTGGCTTTGGCAGGGGGTGGGGATACGAGGCTTTGTTCTATATACCAAAAGCACTGTCTCCCCCGGGGCTGTGACTGTCAGAGTTAGTTAAGGTGAGGGGTCAACAGTATGTGGGAACATGAAGGACAAACTAATCTAACGGCAGAACAGCTTGTTCACCCTCACTTCGGGCCCTGTGTTCCTCCCCACGACATCTGGGGAGGAAACCATTATCTTACATTGGAGCCATGGGCAACTCCATTGTTTCTAGTTTCATATCTACAACGGGAACAACAACAGCAAACAGACAAAAAAGCCCATGGACACGTATGCACACACACATACACCTTCCCGCTCTCATAACACGTTTTTCACAGAAAGAATAATCCCTTTTCTGCATTTTGCGTATTTGGTGCCAGGTAGCGAAAAATCAAAGATTGATGATGACAATGGTGTTATTCTGCTGAGGATGTACTATGGGTGTGTGTGTGCATTTGCATCTGTGTGTGCGTGTGTGCGAGCGTAGATATGGCTCAGAGATCTAGGTATGCGATTGCCCCAGGCACGCGTGTCAGGACCCCACATCCCCGCCTCCTAATGCAGCCGGTGAATCTGGCTTGCTTGTCATAACAGGTGCTTGGCGGGGCCCAGGGGAGTATGGCTGCACTCCACCTGCCTACCATTCAGCCCCAGACATCATTTTAGTGTGTCAGCCTCTCCTTAACGGCTCCCTTGGCCTACACCTTGCACACGGAGCCCTGCTTCCCCGCCTCACCCCTCCCCTGGGGGGAGGGAAAGGGAAGGCAGAGGAGGGGGGGAAAAAAGGGGAAAAAAAAAAATAGATGAGAGGAGATGCTCTGTGATCACCGTGGTAACAGAGAGTAATGGCGCTGCCCGGGGTCTAGAACAAATCACCTGTAGATGATTCTATTATCCGTAGCCGTCGAGGAGTCGTTCACCCAGCGCTGCTGCTCGCCGGCCAGACGACGCCGCCTCATGTATGTGCTCTGTGCTCCTCGTTCACCCTGTCATGCTTAAGCTCTATGCACCGTGTGCACTCTATCGCGGATGAGCGCTGCGTGCCTCCTCGTTCACCCTGTCACGTACGAGCTCTATGCACCGCGTTCACCCTGTCATGTAAGGGCTCCATGACCGCGTTCACCCTGTCACTTACCAGCTCTATGCACCTCGTTCACCCTGTCATGTAAGGGCTCTATGCACCGCGTTCACCCTGTCACTTACGAGCTCAATGCACCTCGTTCACCCTGTCATGTAAGGGCTCCATGCACCTCGTTCACCCTGTCATGTAAGGGCATCTCGTTCACCCTTTCACGTACGAGCTCTGTGTACCCTGTTCACACTGTTTACCCTGCCACGGCTAACAAGAAGCAGCGGCCTGTACTGAGAGGATGAATCACTGAAGAAAAGGATGGTGTACCATCTGCACTGTTGGTCGCAACAAAAGCTGAACTGGAGCAGGAATAGATTGATTTTGTGGATGATTTGAAATAATATAATGCAACCATATGGAATTAGATTTGATACAAACAGACAATCTTTATCGACCAGTTCTGGAAACTTGGCTTCGGTTTCGCAGTACAAAAAAACATGTACCTTTTTAAATCAAAATACTTCCATAAAATGTAGTGTTGTTCAAGCATGCAACAACTTGCATGCTTAAATATTGATGTTGTCGTTTCAAGTGAGCTTAAAGAGGTCCAATGAACTCCATTCAGAGCCCTGAATAGATGGACCTGATTCAGGGCGCTTGTTTCCGCCACATCCATCACCCTTTGTTCCGTCTCAAAGATTCCCCCCAAAAGCAGCACGCACAGCCTTGCTCGCCTCGTCTTTGAGGTTCCGCCGTAACCATGGTGCCCACCTGGCCATGACCCTGTAGCCAAGCGCAAGGTCATTAGTCACAAACCCTGCGATGCACAATGATGCTGATTCATCGCCAGGGAACCTGCCAATAGCCGCAGAGCTTTTTCAGAATGATGTTTGCTTCACTGAGAAGGAAATTACAATCCAAAACCCACTGTTTACCCCACTGATATGCAGAATCCCTGTGTAATCCTGAAAGGCTTCAGGTTTTGGAAGATGCTGTTGCCAGGGAGATATTGTGTTGAAAATCTTGCCTTCCCATTTCATTTATTAGTATTGTGTTCTCACTGCCTCAGTTATCGTATTCTGTCATTGTTATTCCTCACAAACTGACTAGACACTGTGACTTTCTCTGTAGAACATCAAATTTGATTTGCCCCCTCGTTTTGTGTTTTTGTTTGGTTACTCGATACACCTGGCCCACACAAAGGGCTCATAAAAGCATTGAAAGAAATTGAATAATAACAATTTGTTCCTGAAACGGTCCTTTGTGTCTACTTTTGTAGAAAAAAAGAGCATAATGAAAATGAAGGGTTGTGATTTCCTTCATCCTTTTTATTTGGCCAAAAGATATTTCCAGTCATGAAGTGATGGGACATCCTTTCTGTCCGTGATGTGGGTGGACTGCAGGTGCACGCAGAGGAAAAAGGGGACGTGGGGCCATGTCCGATGCAGATGTCCACTGCTCCCAGGAACCTCGGCTCAGGGGATTAAAGGTCCTGCATTGCTGGATCTTTATCCCGTTGAAGCCTGTAGTCTTTATAGACAGCTTCACACCTCATGATAATTAATTCACCTGAAGGGGAAAGAAAAAGAGAGAGAGACATACACATACACATATATTGAGAGAGAGAGAGAGAGAGAGAGAGAGAGAGAGAGAGAGAGAGAGATTTTAAATACTAGGAAAGAAAAGAGTTAATACATCAATGCATGCGTGCACATGTGTGTGTGTGTGTGTGTGCATGTATGTGTGTGCATGTGTGAGTGTTTGCATGAATGCATGTGCGCGCATGGCTGGACGAGTGTGTGTGGGTGGTCGATCATTGGCCTGCTCCTTCAAATCAATAGATCAAGATCTCCTGGTATCTGATCATCTGATCAGAGCTCCGGTTGATCTTTTAAACAGAGGGATTACAGCCTGGGTCACAGGGTGCCAAGTGTAGCCTAAATGAGAGGGTCCAGGAAGACAAAAATACCCTCCATCCAACCGTCCTCCGGGGCCACCTTTACCTTCACCCCCACCACACCTCCATCTTCCAATCCCCCCCCCCCCCCCTATCCCTTTTCCGCCAGAGGTAGTATGGCCCACTTGCTGTAGCACAGAGAGATCAATACGCACTGGCTCGGTTCAAAACAGAAAAGCAGGTCATTAAAAGGAGCGGGGGAGCGATCGTGCTGCTTGGCCTATCAGCCCAATGTGGCCGAGTTAAGCTCCAGACATTGTTATCATTGTGAAGCAAATAGATCCACAAAGGGGGAAAATATTGGCGAAGGAAAAGGGGGGGGGGGGGGGGGGGGGAGCATAATAAGATTTACTTGCGGCACTGTTCTCACTGTGTCTTCTGATGATGGGGTGTGTGAGGTGGTTGCAGTGGTGGTGGGGGTGGGGGGGGGGGGTGTTGCTTGGGGTGGAACTCTTTCAGCAAGCCTCGATGTGCGTATCAGCAAGCTGGGAATTAGCTCAGCGTTTATGCGGAGTGGAGGATAAACTGCGGGGAGACTGTGCAGACGGCACTTTACTCTACTTTCATTGTGTCTTTCTGAAACTTTCGGCAGCGCCACTGGCGAGGAGGATACTGGTGTGTGTATCTTGTGCACGAGTTCATGTGCTCGGCTGGCTGGCTCCGACGTGGACGTCTAGCATGCTTTTACAGCTGCAACCAAGTGAAGAAGCTTAACCCGGCTCGCCCTGTCTGAGTCTTTCACCTGCACCTGGCCAGACATGCTGAGACTTAGTCATTTTTTTCCCGCCTTGTTGCTACCCGGTGCGTGACTCCAGATGTGGGTCAACGGATCGTAATGGAGGAGGAGAAGATACCCGAGCGATAGGCTGTATGGTCCAGGCAGGGTCTTTAAAATGGGTTCGGCTGGGGCACGCTTCCCCCACCCCCCCCCACCCTCCCCCCCCCACACTTCCAAGAAATGTGTGACTCTCTTGCTGTGGTTTGTCGAGGGAATCATTGGCATTTGGATGTCTGCGAGTGCCTCACAATGGCCAAGATGCTGAGTAGGGAGGCTGACATTTTGTGTCTGTGAGTGCTTGACAATGGCGGGGAACCACTGACATTTATCAGGGCTCCTCGCTGTGCTCGTCTGAGACCTTCCATCGCGGCGGAGTAAGAAAGCAAATTAGACATCCGCTATGTCGCTAACATCTTTTCCTCCGGTCAGTCTCTGGTCACAGGGTTTCACACAAAACAAGAAAATAAATACAAGTGAAAGGGAACGGTGTGATATTGTGCGTGCCGGCCTGTGCTATTGTGTGCATCGTATGGTGCAGTGTGCTGTGTGATTCAGTGGTCCGGTAGATCGGGCTCCCAGCAATCCCAGTCTGCCTTAAGATGTACAGGGAACATAGTTGGGATTGTAACAAGAAAGAGTTGTGGTTCAAACACAAGAGGATACTGAGTGTAAATCTTTCCACAGCAGCAACATATTCACCTAATAACTCACCATGGCTCTGCATTTCCTTCGGGAACCCCACCCCTGTGATCAAATAAATAATGAAACATAATTGTTTTGATTTAAATCGTTTTTCAAACTTGCCAAAGTTACATATTACTGTTGGTAAAGACAAGACATAAGGTACACTTCACAAACATCAGCAATGCACAGCATATGGTTCACCCACTTAAAAAATGGCTGTTGGACAAGATGCAAAAATACAAATAACAATTACAGTCAGGTTATAAATACACTAGACAAAAGGCAGGGAAGGGTTTTGGAAAAGGAAATAAGTGTTAAAATAAACACAGAAGAAACCTAGTGGCACCTCTCGAGTGGTCCTACCGTCTGAAGTTTCCACAATGTCCAAATCCAAGTGTCCTACAGTAGAAACCGTTCCCTCAAGCCTTGAACCTCTGTGCTGTTGATCTCCTTCAGAATCGGTACAAACTGTTCTCCTGAAGAAACTGATCACCGAAGAGCATTAACAGCCTGCTGAGATAAGCCACTCACAGAGTAGGGGGATTTCAGTGATATGACAGTTTGAATCCATGTAGAAAGGAAAGGAATAAGAGAGAAAATTAAATTAACCACTAAAAGCTGACATTTGATTTGGCTGAGATTGAGCTGGATGTCTTTACCTAGACTACAAGTAGCTACCACACCTAGCTAAGTGTTTTTGTTGCTGTTTGAACGTCATTTGGAGAAGAAAATGGAAGCTATTGCAGAAGTGCTTTGAGAAACAGTTATTTTAATGGCCACTTGACGCTGTTACAAAACGGCTTTGGACACAGTCATCCATTGTTATGTTCTCAATACAAATGTAACCTTCCTTACAGGCAAATGTTTGCCAAATTAGAATGTATTTTGAAAAAAGTAGTAGGCCTATAGCTGAAAAGATAGGTGTTTGAGGGCATTTCTGCAGTGATTGATGGGTAATTATTTGATAGTCTGGTACACCCATGATTCATTCCAAAGCACTTTGGCACCCACACGGTTTTAATCAGTATTCCAATTCTTGAAGCCCGAGTTATTTCTTCAAACAATATTTTTGGAATACGCATGACCTCATGTTAGTATCCACTAGAATCCATCAGGCTTCATGCTATAACTAATGGCAACATTTATACAATAAATTTGTTAAATGCAGTTGTAGTCTGCACAAATGGAAGGGCTCTCGTATTTAAAGTGGCCCCGTTAGACCGTGCAGTTACCCCATTACGTTGCACACTCACTCATCCTTATTCTTCTTCCTTTGTCTCAAGCCACTCTTTTTCCAAGCCTTTTTATTTTTCAGTTGATGCTTTTCTGCCTCCAACCTCAACCCTTAATCCCATATTAGCCTTTTTTTTTTATTATTATTATACTCCACCCTCACTCTATTCCTTCTCAATTCCTCCCTAAACACTGCTTGCCCTCAATTATATATATATTTTTTGGCCACACTAAAGTGCCTGCCCTCCCCTACTTCCTCTCTGGCTGCCCAGCACAGCCTCTGCCATGTTAAAGATGGAGCACACACACTTGTATTTTGGGCTGCACCGCCATGTTGATGTCGCTAAGCATCGTCAAGTTGTCATGGTGAAGGGGGGGGGGGGGGGGGGAGAACACCCTATTTTGCCCTCATAAATAATCCCCACTCAACAGAAACGATGAGAGGTAGCCGGGGTGGTTCCCTATGATTCCCGTCCCCCTGTTCCTTCAGAGGGCCGGGGATTGAGATGGATGGTGTCTGGTGTGCTTGCTGGCACCTGTCAGGGACCAGGGGGAGGACCTGGGTGCAGCCAGTCATGGTCCAGCGAGGAGGGATTAGACAAGAAGCACTTCATGGAGGAGGATTAAGCTGATACATTGCTGGCGAACTCCTCGGGAGTATCTGTCGGAGCACTAAAGACCTCCTTGTGTTGGACAATTTTGGTAATTCAGCGTCCACAAACAGTGGTGTTATTCTGGCCTTTGGTGTTTAGTTAAAACCGTGAATAAGCAGCAACGCTGAGTGATTAAGATCCAGCTCTGCACCTTTCCAATTTAAAATATGAAACTAAATTATACGACTGCTTTCCCCTTTCCTGTTTTTATTGTTTGGAAGGGCATATTTTCTTGTCGAACAAACAACATAAGTACTTGTCATTTACTGAAGGACATTCGGTCGGCAAAGGGGGGTAAAGCCTTTTAAGTGGACATATTGATTTCCTATAAAAACCAAACAAAACCTTGTTCCTTCTGAAAGATTTTTTTCACCAAAACCCAGCGAGAGCTTTCATTCCAAGGTTGGAATAGGATTAGGCTTTAACTTTTGGGGAACCTCAAATTGTGCTCAATATTCACAAAGTGGTGTCGACAGTGCCCCATGCTTCTTTTGTAATAGCTGGTCCGGTGTTGTTGTTCTTCCGTTTCTTGTCAATCTCATAGATCGCAACGTTGGAATCCACGTTATAATTAATAAATCCCGGTGGCCATTGATTAGAATGTGTGAGGAGTGGGATGGATGGTCTGATTAAGACAAAGCTTTCGACTTTAAAGACCTCATGTTTACGGAATGGTTCAGAGAGGAACCTTAATGGATTAGTGTGTGTGTGTATTTGTATGTGTGTGTGTGTGTGTGTGTTTGTCTGTCTGTGTGTATGGCTCTGTGTGTGTGTGTGTGTGTGTGTGTGTGTGTGTGTGTGTGTGTGTGTGTGTGTGTGTGTGTGTGTGTGTGCGTGTGTGTGTGTGTTTGTATGTTTTTCTGTGTTTGTCTGTCTGTGTGTGCGTGTGTCTGCGTGTGAGTGTGGGCGTGTTTGTGTGAGTGTACGTGTGTGTGTTCTTTATTGTCACTTGGGACCCAATACAGCAATGCTTGACAGCACTTGTCAATCATTCCGATCCCTTGTAACTCGAGAGCTGAGTGATGGAAGACTACTTTACAGAATGGTTCACTCTCTGGGGAGGAACAACACAGCATCTTTAGAATGCCTTTGTGAGTAACTAAAAGAGACCCGAGATTTATATGTCTTCACAGGAAAGAATATTTGCAGTGTTTGCTACTACAATAACACAAATGTTTCTAATGCTATATTAGAACAATAAATGGAGTGAAAGCTAATAGTGAAATTGCTACTGTTTTGGACCCGGCAACATGCCTTTTATCAAGATTGTCTTCTATATGCCACATGCTATTAGTTAGTCAATTGTATTCATTTTGACTGCAGAAAATAAAGGTAGCTGCAATAAACAACCAAAAACCTGTTGTTGTTTTTGGGAGGTCTACACCAATTGTGAATAATTGGATGTATTTAAATTGCCCAATCTTCACAGTTCCATGTCATGATAGCCATCTCCCTGATAACATGTCCCCCACCGCTGCCTCCTCTCCCGGGCAGTACAGCCCGTAGCGTTCGCTGTCACAAGTTGCTCATAAACAAACCTCCGACTTTAATATTCCCTACTCAGGAACAACTCTCACCATGCTAGACGGGAGTTTAACGTCCACTCTAATTCCTCCGTCCTCTGCATTCGTCTTTATTTATTCGTTCCCATGGAGCCCGAGTAGACATTCACAGCAGGAAACACCGCTTCCTTGCGTGTGAACGGAAGCGTTTCTGAGCACTCAGCTTCCAATTATAATACATCCTGCTTAACTGATGCTTATTAATTCCTTCAAACTCATTATTGCATGCAAAGTAGGGATCTCTCATGAGATGAATACTAATGAAAAAAAAAGTTTAAAAAATAATCTTCTTCTTGCTCTGCTTCTCCTGTGGCTGCCGTCCACGGTGCTCCAACTGTCTTACTGCTGTTGTTGTCTTGTTGTTGTTAGTGTTTTTTATGACTGGTCTATACAATACTTGAGCCAAATTATTAACGCCGCACAACAGATGATTATAATTTCCGTGTTGCCGCTGCGTTGCGGCATGTGCCCAGACTTCAATGCAAGATTTATGGTACGTTTGTATCTTTTTCCCGAAAATCTCTGGTGATCTGAGGACTAGCTTTTGGGCTGCGGCGTGTATAGATTGTTTGTCGACTTGGAGCAGACCATTAGAGTGCTCTGGACTAGTGCACTAGGAGTAAATAAAGGAAGTGAGTCGACACTGAGCCAGCAGGGGCCGGCCAATAGGGCCAACCCAAACAAAACACTTCAATCTCTCACTGCTGCGCTCCAGCGCTCCCCAAGGGCGTGAGTGATTGATCCACTGGCCAATCTGAACGCATTGATCTAAGAACCACCCCCACCCACCCTCCAAACCATTCACCCAAGCCACACACACACACACACACGCACACGCACATGCACACACATGCCCACCAAACACACACACACACACACACACACACACACACACACACACACACACACACACACACACACACACACACACACACACACACACACACACACACACACACACACACACACACACACACACCAACCAAAAACACACAGACACAATGCAACCCCACGCACGCACACACACACATATTGTACAACCATACACACATTACAAACACCCACACGGATGCGCACACATTCACAACATCAACTGTCCCGGTTTCCTCTCTATTCTCGCTGCCGTCTGCCAAAAGTATTCACTGGAGAGCCGGAGATGTGGAGCCCACACCGCTTTGACTCTCTGTACGTTGTTCTTAAGAGATTTGCTGCTAGAGTGTTTTGTATTACTGTAACATCCATGGATCACATTTCTGATGCACGGGTTTGTCCCATATGAGGCCCACCATGGATGGGAGTACAAATATATGAAAGTCGCTCTCTTGTTGTACCTTCAAATCGAGAGGCTTTCATACAGAGCGATTGCACTACATAGTTGAGACTGGGGCTGTTCGGCTCTAAGCAGAAGGATCGCAGAGATGTTTAACCGCCTGATTCCATCAAACAAACGTTGGATTCTCATGACTCAACTATGGTCTCCCTCCCTCTCTCTCTCTCTCCCTCCCTCTCTCTCTCCCTTACAGGTGGTATATTTGAGTCCGTGGAGAGTGCGCCGTCAGGTGCAGAGGAGCTAGCCTTTAAATTTGCGTTGAACACAATCAACAGGAACCGAACCCTCCTCCCCAACACCACCCTCACGTACGACATCCAGAGGATAAACATCTACGACAGCTTTGAGGCCTCCAGGAAAGGTGGGGCTCTGATGAGTGTGTGTGCGTGTGTAGTTCTGCCGCTGCGTCGCGGTTGGGCTGCCTGTTACGAACCCGCCTGCTTTACAATGCAAATGCGTCCCTTGTTTGTGAGCTGTGAGCTGTGGTGGCTAAGATTGGAACAATTATAATCAGACGAGGGAGAGACTGCGAGGCACTTTGAATGTAAACAGAGCAAATTGATTGGTTTCAGGTAATGACTCAGTGGCGGTAATTCAAAGACCTGTTTGGCCCCTGGAGACAGCCTATAAAGTGCTATAAGCGATCATTTTTGTGGATGCATCAGGCTGACATTTCGAGTCTCTTATCAATTATGGGCCATTACACCATGTCCCAGTGATTTAGGCAACTCCCAGATATCAAATGAGTGAGCTAGAGGGCACAGAAACAGGGAATATGAGTTATGACGGGCCATCGTCTGGCTGTATTTTTGGAACAACTGTGTGAGACAACCTGAAATTGACTGCATTTTTTTATTTCTCTTTTGCCTGTAATTGTCGATTCATATTTCATGGCAAAACTTAATTTGACTGATAAGTGAAGTAAATCTACTATTAAATGGAATAGATCACATTAAATGTCAATCAAATGTTACCAGAGCATAATGTCTTAAATTTATTCTCAGATACATCCAAGAAAAACAAATATGATTTTTTTTTAATTATCTTACGCAGAATATGTGATGTTTCAACTTCATGAATGACTAAAATGAGTATACAATATCTGTTGACAAATAATTGATTACATTTTCGCGTCAAATGCATGATGTGTTGTTTTATTCATTTACAAAAACACCAAATGTAATCACACATGGAACACATACAATGAAGATAAAACTAAGAAGATAAATGATTTGTATTCACCTTAAAAACATTGTAGCCCATGTGGAAGCCACATCTGTACTAAACAATGACCAACATTTTTATTTCCTTCAGCCTGCGATCAGCTGTCTTTAGGGGTGGCGGCCATCTTTGGTCCTTCTCACAGTTCGTCGGCCAACGCGGTCCAGTCCATCTGCAACGCCCTGGGGGTGCCCCACATCCAGACAAAGTGGAAGCACCAGGTGTCAGACAACCGGGATGTGTTCTACGTCAGCCTCTTCCCGGACTTCTCCTCGCTCAGCCGGGCCATCCTGGACCTGGTCCACTTCTTCAAGTGGAAGACCGTCACAGTGGTCTACGACGACAGCACCGGTAAGGCTGCGAGGACACGCACGTGCGGAACAAACCACTGTATGTTGAAAATAATGTACGATGGTGGGGGGAGGGGTGAACCGGCCGAGGCGGAGCAGAGGTTGCCTACCTTCTTTTAATGTTGGACGTGAAGCGCATTGATTCAGAACTATTTAAAAGCAGAGTTGTCCCATTGCTGGAACATAATGTACAAATTTGGAACGTTATCCACCAATCAAGTTAGAGTATTTAAAAAAATGCTGCTACAGCCCCGAGGGCTCTCCCACCTACACCCTGCCCTTTAAGAAGTGAGACCAACTCTCTCTCGTACTCGTTGGCGCTCAATCACTAGCTGCGTTACATCCAAAGATATTTTTTTATGTCGCCATATACGCGACGAATGTACTCGGGTCGTAAAGAAAGCCAGCCGTTCCATGAATTGAAACACCTGGCCTGGATTACAAGGCCATAATGGAAGATACATTTAATGTGCATCAGAGGAGGGAGAAAGACCTTGGTGGAGCTAGTGTAGTGTAACTTCCTCCCCCTTCCACCCGCCACCACCTCGCCCCCCCTTCCCACGTCCCTCTGTCAGGACAGCATGCGGCAAGCGACCCAGCAGGACCGGTACATGAGCCATATGCCGGGGGTCGGGGGGGGCAGCAGCCTGCGCAGAGCTCTGCCAGGTGTCCCCAAGCTCGGTGCAGCACACACCTAGACACTGGCACGCACACACACACACACACACACACACACACACACACACACACACATGAACACACACACACACACACACACACACACACACACACACACACACACACACACACACACACACACACACACACACACACACACACACACACACGTGGCTGCGCACATGCACAGTGCACAGACATGCACACATGCTTGTGTGTACACACACATGCCAGGGCGCGCACATGGACACGCATACACACACACACACACACACACACACACACACACACACACACACACACACACACACACACACACACACACACACACACACACACACACACACACACACACACGTGGCTGCGCACATGCACAGTGCACAGACATGCACACATGCCAGGGCGCGCACATGGACACGCATACAGACGCATGTGCATGTATACACATACATGAATGTACACATACAAACAGACACACACATACACACATGCGTTGATATATGCAAAGACATGCGTGCATGCATACAGATAGATACAGACACATGCATGCCTGCACAGACACATGCTTACACACACTTAGGGCCTGTTCTGGCACACACTCACCCTCTGCAGTGTATTGTCTGTGTTTGATATATTCAGTGTTCAGGGCAGATGATGCTCTCATTTTAAGGAGCCCTACTGAACATGTCACACTGCAGCAGAGGCATATGGTGGATTTACGTTAGCTACATATGGTGGTTCCTCCCGATGAATATGCATGGCAAGCAAGAAAACAGCGGGGAGAGACAATGTTAATATATTCATCTGCGTCCAGTAGTATAACCACTAATGATGATAAAATCATAGAATGTGGAAATTCCCACTGGATGCGTTTTAAAGTAATTGAGGAGAGGAAGGAGCTGGAAAAAATAAACGTACGACTATATTAATTACACATTCCAACTCATACTGTGTTTCCCAAAGATTATGTTTTTGTGTTTGCAATCTTAATTTAGGCAGAACCTTGAACAACGTGTCTTTTTAGTGTTTTTTAAAAGGATTGTATTTCTTTGGAATGAATACATGTGTATGTGAGACTCCCACATATCCACAGGCGTGTGTTTTGATGACATGGGTTTATGCAGTAGCGTAGGCTGCTCCGAGCAGCCAATTGATTTGCAGGCTGAACCTAGCACCCCGTACAATTAAGGTGTGAAGTGGACATAGCTGGTTCACAATGGGGGTTAATAGAGACTTGATTTCCTGTCTTTGAGGAAGGAAATGAGATTTCGCCGTTGACCCTCAAACAGCTCCAACGGGGTCACCATTGTAAACGAGGGGTTGTTAACAATGGTGACCCGGGTGTAGAGGGGTGGAGATGACTGTGGTGTTGGACAGCGAGGGATAGAAAACATCTCCGGGGCCTCCGGAAAGGAGCTGTGACGATGGAGCCTCCCCAGCCCTCCCCCATCTGTCCTCAAACAATTGTATTTTGTGAAACGGCTCGAAGCGCATGATTTTCCATTTCGTTTTGGCAGGGCAGCATGCTTGGGCAGCAGATCCGAGAGCCCCGTGTAGCGTAACGCTCATGTTATTGTATAATTCCCACGGGTAAATCCCACAACTTGTCATTATACGACACTGTTGCCGATGTTAAACCCCATTTCCTTTAAAAAAAAAAAAAAACACACACACACACAAAAGAACAAAAAAACCAACAGATAACACAACGAGAGGGAGATACACGACAACAGGAGAAATATGAGATAGGTAGCCTACGAGAAAAAGGCTGAGACACTGCGCCTCCCGTCATGCTATACCTCCGACCACCAAGGGAGAAGACGATCAACTCGATAACCATAATGGGACTTCTATGACAGCTCAACTTTATAATGACACAAACAGATAGAGAAACCCCAGTTCTGCTGCAGAGCTCCACAGGCGTGGACAACAATCCATACGCCGCTTCTTCCACATCGCTTTACTTCAGCCGCCGGGATGTCTGATGAGGTCACGAGGGAGGGGCCGGGCACGCGTGTGTGCAGACTGGGAACACCAGACGAACACTCCAATCACCTCACGACACAACAAGCCATGACACATTTACGTCTTATTTTTAGAGTTATGGCGCGGCGAGGAGACGAGCTAGCCTAAATGAGCAGTTCATGGCAGGGTTCCCATGGCAACCGCCTCCTGATGCCATCCTTAGGATCGAGCCCCCAGAGCGTCTCCACCTCATCCGCCGTGGGCTCCGATCACCCCAGTCGCTTCTCGTTGACACGCTGATCCTAATAGTCTCTTTTTTAACCCTTTTTGAGAAGCTTTCTCAACCAATGTTACAATTCAAAAATCCTAATTGTGCTGCGCTAAATAGATACTTAGATACCAATTCCTAAATCACAAGTATTATTGTGTTTTGAGTAAAGGTGCACAGCAGTATATCTCACATCAACCTCACTAGATAATGCCGGTAAGACTCCAATATAGTGTAGGGAGTAGAGATTTTCCTTCGGTGAAAGACTCTGCCTTCTTTAAACTACACAAGTCCTATTAAGGTAACATATACGACCTAGTGTTTGTACACACCGCGGTGTCTTTTCAGTGTACTTGAGAAGCTGTAATTGAGCTTCTGCAGAGTAAGTACTGGCGGTCGCGGGACCCTCTAGTAATCTGCTTCCAATTGATGAGCGAGTGGTGTACCCCAGCCGTCCCACTCCCATCATATGCTCCACCGCCACTCAACAGATTGTTTCGAGAGTGGCTGGCCGGGCCATCCTTTCAGTTCATCATTTCTGCTGGGGTGGGTTGAGCTAATGCAAGCCAGGTGATCGTTTATTGGATGTCATGTTGCATGTACGGGTATAGTGCACTATATATATATATATATATATATATATATATATATATATATATTTCGATATATCAACACACTTGCACGTACAGACTGAAACGCTGTTACTATAATCCCTTACTTGTTGCCCTGTTGTGGGTTAGATATGGGGACGCATTGGAGGAGTTGATTGTAATAGTTACGTTCTTTCCTCCATACTCCACACTTCTCTAAAACCTCACAGATTTTAATTTATTATAAGGAATCTCAGTGATTCATAACAAAAAAATGTACATCAATTGTGTTATAAAGACATGATGTGGTGAATTGTAACTGGCTTAGTGAAACCTCACGACAGAAAACCTTGATTATTTATGGCACAGCAGTGGACAGTTATTTTCGGACCTTGTGATTATTTTCGGATTCACTCGAAACTCGCGTCTCGCCTCTTCACACGTTCCGCGGTTGGATGTGAATGCAGGCCGTGCTCAGCAACAGAGGATGATGTGTGATGACGTGCGATGAGGTGTGTAAACAACTCAACGTTGCCTCAGTGTCTCATCGAAACGGCTCGAGGAAAAACGCTGATTGATCTGCCAAGCAGGAAACGTAGTCAGAATATTAAACCCAAAGAAAAATATTTGTTATGTTTCTGTATCTTTCCGAGGCTGGGCCCTCTATCAACGTGCATCCTGAGCCCCATTTGAACTTACAAATAAACAAATGAATAAAGAACGAATGTATAAATATACAAATAGAGAGGCATGAAGTAGGGGATGCTGGGGGGGGGGGAGAGGGTGTGGGGGGCTGGGGATGGGGGTGGAATCATATAACCTTTGTCCCCCCGCCAGAGCATCTGCCGCAGGGCGACTCACGAGCCGTTAAACCCCCCTCTCGCCGCGCAGGGACGGGCCGGCCGGGGGGAAATCGCATTAGTGTCAGCGGCGACACCGATGATGGAGCGGCCTCGCCGCAGTCAGAGCACCGCTCCGCTCATGCCCGTCGTCGTCGGTAACGGCGGCGGGCCATGGAGGAGGAGGGGGAGGGGGAGGAGGTGGAGGAGGTGGAGGAGGTGGAGGAGGAGAAGGGGCGGGTTAATGCCGGAGAAGCTGTTTCCCCTCTCCAGGATATTTATCACAGGCAGTAGGTTCTGCTCTCGCTCCGCTCAGGAGACCCCCAGACGAGCCCCCCTCTAAGAAATGCTTAGAGCAGATGAAATATTCATGTGGAGTTAAATATGGATCCTGGAGCGGTCGCCTGCCATTAAACACTTTCACCGCTGATCAAAACTGACAACCCCCCCCCCCCCCCCCGACCTCCTTCTCTTCTGGCAATTGGGATCTCACACAACGCCCACCCCCCCCCCCCCCCCAAATCCCACGCTACCTTATTGAATTCCGGCGTGTAGCCTGTAGCGAGAGGGGAATGTAGTGGGGGGGAATCACCCATGCAGAATGGCAGCAGAGGAGTGAGTGGTGAAGGCAGGGTGGGAGAGAGAGAGAGAGAGAGAGAGAGAGAGAGAGAGAGAGAGAGAGAGAGAGAGAGAGAGAGAGAGATGTGTGATCATGATGAGTGAGTGGGCCAGTCACAGGTGTCAGGTTGCTTTATCGATGTTAACTAACTAAGCGTGGAGCGGAGATTGCAACTCCGGAGGAGAAGGCCGTAGGTTTACCCTCCGACAGCGGCACGCAACGCTGAGCGTACGCCTGAAACATCCCAGCAAACGCAGACATCACCAAGCCCCACCTGCACCCATAAACAAGCGTGTCTGTGAATAACGGTTATTCACATGCGCGCACACACACACACACACACACACACACACACACACACACACACACACACACACACACACACACACACACACACACACACACACACACACACACACACACACACACACACACACACACACACGCACAGACTCCAGCACAAACAAACACACACTTCCATACAGACACACGAACGTACCCATGCACCTCCCAAGACACCATGTGTTTTGAAGAGCGTGTGTGTCTGTGTGTGTCTTTGGGGGGGGGGTGCAGGTTTGGGATGTTTTCATGTATTTATGGTTGCTTTGGGCCAGGAGTCCCGCTCTCAGCTCACCATGGGCCTGCTACCTGGCAGAAGCTGTGAGCTGGTGTCGTGCGGTGAGGTGCACTCGTCTGGAAACAGGAAGTAAACAAATTACACGTTGGGCCAAACAGCTGGGGACTGTAGTAGGTAAAAAGATACATGGGGAGAGAGAGAGAGAGAGAGAGAGAGAGAGAGAGAGAGAGAGAGAGAGAGAGAGAGAGAGAGAGAGAGAGATGCCAGCGGTGCTGGAAGCTTTGTGTTACCTGCTCAGTGATATTCCAGCTACGTCAAGGAGGCAGTGTGTATCGATCCAGCTATCAATAAGGAGGAGAAGAGATGTATTTACCGGATATCAGCACATCTATCAGGCGTATTTGTGCTTGGGATCCTGTTCAATTGTGCCGGCAAGATCCACTACACTAATTCCCTCCGTGTGACTGATTGGCTTTCGGAAGTCAATAACGAAGATCAATACAGACCGTCAAATCACTGAGATCAAATGAATGATGGATGTATGAAAGTTGAAGGGTGAATGTCAGGCCAAACATTGATCTATGACTATTTATGGAATTGATATATGATCATTTCCGCTTGCGTTTTGCGGGCGATAATATGCATATTGTATATGAGTAGGGTCTGCAGATGAAGCAGCCAGGCAGGGAAATTCGTAGCCGCAGGGGGGAGAGAGAAAGAGAAAATATAATAAAATGTACTAAAGGAAACGGGGGGAGAGAGAAAGAGAGAGACAGAGAGAGAGACGTGTTGATCTGTGGATAGAAAAAGAGCTGGGAATATGAGCCAGGCTGTGGGTGGTTAAGGAAAACGGAAACACAAGTGGAATTAATTTGAAACGCACACGAAACATATTTCTTCAGCTTCCATATCTTCAATCTGCTAAATGAATGGGGAGCTCAGCCCGAGAAGCGTGAGTCATTTTTATTCTGGAGAAACTTGTTGAGTCCACACTGTTTTCTTTTTTCTTTTTTTCAGTTTTTCACCCGTCATAATTTATTTTCTGTTACAGGGCTGATTCGACTACAAGAGCTCATCAAGGCCCCGTCTCGATACAACATCCGACTAAAGATACGACAGCTGCCCACGGACTCAAAGGACGCCAAACCCCTGCTGAAGGAGATGAAGCGGGGGAAGGAGTTCCACATCATCTTCGACTGCGGCCATGAAATGGTCGCAGGGATCCTGAAACAGGTAGATATGGGTGTTCGTTCACATGCATGTGTTTGTGTGTTTGTGTGTGTGTGTGTGTGTGTGTGTGTGTGTGTGTGTGTGTGTGTGTGTGTGTGTGTGTGTGTGTGTGTGTGTGTGTGTGTGTGTGTGTGTGTGTGTGTGGCTGCCTGCCTGAATGTATGCTTGTCCTAACGCCAATGCCGACAGAAACGATGACATCATCTCATCGTTTCAAAATCGATGCGATGATGTCATACGCTCCATCAAAGCGACGAGGATGCTGTCACGCTTTATCTCCAAACGATGGGATGAGGTCATCTAACGTGAGACGGGAATTAAGCGGCTTGATTTTGAAAGGCTTGAACCCACGCTACATATTCCTCCTCGTCGCCGGAATGATCAAATATTAAAGACAACATGATTCAGCCCAGCGCTTTGCCACCCTCACAGGGTGTTTAATCCATCCCAGAGCAGGGGGATGGCTGGGGGAAGGTCAGGACTGCCATCATTAGTAACGTCTGAAGACTCCGTGGCTAATCGGAGGTAATGACAGACAGTCTTGCTCTGATATTCCTATAATGTGACACACACCACATATCAGTGGTGTGTGTCACATTATAGGATTCAAAATTATTCATACCCGTTGGTGCAGAGTCTTGGAGGATGCCCTCCCTCCTCAACCCTTCATTGAAACAAATGGATCCTTCTTCCCCCATTTGGCCATGACATTTTTTTCAACACAGACCCAGTTAAACATACACATATATTAAATTACATTTTGTCGTACACCCAGAAAGCACTTTAAGAGCAATGTACTATAAAGATGTTCTGGTGCCTACGAAAAAAGGTAAACATGGCCTTTTTTGGTGTTTTATTACGGACACGACACAATTAGCTATAAACAGCAGCGCACTTATAATGGCGAATCTCTCCCGAAAATGGAATCTGCAATTTGTTTTCCGCTCCCCCAGTATATAGTGCAGTGTCCACCTGACACCTTGGCTGGGTATACACAGGGACAGTGGCCGTTGGTTTGCCCCTGGTTACCCATCCTGTCCGTTGGCCCAGCCACCACTCCTAATCTGTGATTCATAATGGCTGAAGCGCGGCCGCGGAACAGCGGGCCGGGGCTCAGCCGGGTGCTCCGGGCCCATCTGGTTTTGACAACAGCACTACGGAGCCTAAATAGGGGTGGCACGCAGCCAGCCAGCCATCCCTCTCACACACACACACACATACACAGGGGCGCACTTGTATACACACGGAAACACAGCACACACACACACACACACACACGAACGCTAGCTGATGATAGATCAAAATATGGGTCTGGCTTCGTATTTCTAAATAGAATGGCATTACTTTACCGTTATCGAAAAGTCGCATAGAAAACAAATTATGTTGCTTGATGGAGGATAGCTGGGTGGGTGGCTTGATAAAAATGCCTTTTTCTCCTAGGTACACACTCTCACACACACACAGGCACACAGACACAAAGAGGGACGCATACAACGGCATAAGCAAGAAAGAAAAAACACATTATGGGCCGTCGTAAAGATGCATAACCTCACTGTCCACTGCTGTGCCATCTTTTATCAAACCCCCTTTCAATTACTGGTCGCTCACTCTCCCATCTTTCTTCTTTTATTTCCTCCCCCCGTCTTTCCCTCTGTCTCTCTCTCTTGTCCTCTCCTTCTCCCTCCCTCTCTCTTTCACACAGGCTCTTGCCATGGGAATGATGACAGAGTATTATCACTTTATCTTCACCACACTGGTAAGTGTATGGGAGTCCTGCTCTGTGTTTCTGCAGCACACAGACTTTTTCATCAGCCGCTGCTCTAATCTCCATACCCACTGTGGAGACGTGTTGTCGTTCCCCGAGAAGCCAGCCTGAGACGCGCCTCAATCTTTGATTCCCTACACAAGCCATCTTTTATTTTCTGTTTTTATTTTCTCCTCCCGGCGTGGCATCTGATGTTCGGTCGCCGTTCACAACGCCATCCTCTCGGTCAGCCAGGGTGTTTTAAGTTCAATTTGTTAATCAAAGCTTCAGGATGTTATCATACTTCAGTGAAAAACATTGCTGATTAAGCAATAAAAAGATGAACACATGAGTCGCATGCAAGGGTTACGCAGCGACAGTAAGGCATTTGAAGTGATTGGTTTTCCTATGAGTTGCACGACTCTTCTATTGAAATACAGTGTGACATGTGTTGAGATGTCATTAAGGACTTACAGAAGACTACACTTGCCTAAACACTGGCTAAACACTGCCACACACTTCTCTCTCGTTCTCTCTCTCTCTCTCTCTCTCTCTCTCTCTCTCTCTCTCTCTCTCTCTCTCTCTCTCTCTCTCTCTCTCTCTCTCTCTCTCTCTCTCTCTCTCATTCTCTATACATATACTTAATATATATCTCCCTCTTCCACTTTATCTGATTCTCCCTCTCAATCATTTTGTACACATCATCATTTCGACTCGCATCATTTACCCTGCAAACAAGCAAAATAGGTGTGTACACATAACATAACACACATGCATGCACAAATACACTCATATCTTCTTTCTTTACAAATCCTTTAATATACACATAATCACACACACCGCAAACACACACATATCGTCCCAGGCACATTATTTAGATCATTCTCTTGAAGTTTCACACTTTCTTCTTGTAAACCACAGGAAATAGTACAAATCAATCCCCCCCCCCCTCTCTCTCGCTCTCTCTCTCGCTCTCTCTCTCTCTCTCTCTCTCTCTCTCTCTCTCTCTCTCTCTCTCTCTCTCTCTCTCTCGCTCTCTTGCCCTCGCTCTCTTCCTTCCTCTGCTCTCTATCTCTCTTTCTTCTTCTGCTATCTATCTGTCTCTCTCTGCCCATTGCCCATTTTGTTCCCCAATTGTCTAAGCTCTTTATCAGTGGGTACGTATTGTTTTCAGGTTAAAATGAATCCTCCACTGGTTTATTTTGATATAAATGTATAATATATATAAATATATATATTTCACAACAACTCACAGCAGTAGGTCAATTTATGCAAGATAATTAAATATCCCACTGGTTTTCGCAAGCAGATGAAAAGTATATATAATTCAAACCTGAGGGAGGGAAAGAGACAGAGAGAGACAGACAGACATAGAGAGAGACAGAGAGAAAGATAATTCCGCTGTTGGAGGCTACATCCAAGCCAAAATGAGGCTGCATATGGCAGCCATTTTCTGCCAAGTTTCATTTGACTCTCTGTTGTGATCTCATGTCAACTGGGTTCCGTTTCCTCCCTACTTGATTCATTATTAACAATATTCCAATAATTCCTGCTAATAAGGCTTCCCATCTTGTGCTATTATTAACAAAGACCTGGTCAGAAGTTATTAATTAACTACTAATTAAACCAAAGTGTGTCTTTTTTTACTCCCTTCTACACTGCTCATCGTTCCTCCCCACCCCACGCAGGATCTGTTTGCTCTCGACGTAGAGCCTTACCGATTCAGTGGTGTGAACATGACTGGCTTCAGGATCCTCAACACAGAGAACAGCCAGGTCGCCTCCATCACAGAGAAGTGGTCCATGGAACGACTGCAGGCCCCACCCAAACCTGACTCTGGTCTACTGGACGGCTTCATGACCGTAAGTCACACCAACATCGACACACACCAGTCATGAAGGGGCGGAGTCACTCATTATTTTCTGTTCTGCGTTTCTGAGATATTTATCCAAAGAGAAACTGATTTGTGAAAGTAGACAAAGCTCTAAAATATGTTAGTATGTGTATTACTACAGTGGTATAGACAGAAATGATTTGAACCCTCAAAGACCCTCTTTTACTGTTCACTATGTCTGGCCGAGTGTGTGTTTGCTCTCAATAGACAATTTCGTGCTTACAGATCCACGATTCAGTAACCTGATTGGTCGAAGCAAATATGAGGCGAAAGAAAGCGAAACTCCCCGTTTGCCCAGACTTGAGCTTGTCTGCCTTCAGACTTCAGATTAGTAATTTATAGACCGACCTGTAAGACTGCACCAAACAAGTGTCCATCTCTCCATTTATACACATATCGATTCATCTGTCTGTTCATCCATACATCCACACGCTCCTCATCCCCCAGCAACAAAACGATTCAGGGTTTGATTTTGCATTGTGTTTTGTTTATGTTGTTGATTGCATTTTCGCTCCGTGCAGTATTTGCCCTGTTTTCAGCACGAGTGCAGCACGGCTTTTCCCTCCGTCCTAGTACAGGCAGTGAGTGTTTGAAACATGAATGGTGCTGGGAAGCAGATAAGAAAGTGTTTAACCTCCAGGTGAAGGTTGGGGCGCTATAGTTCCTGACACCTTGAGATCTAGGCATGGTGTGTGATAAGGCGTGTGTGTGTGAGAGTGTGAGCGTGTGGGTTTGTGAATGTAATTGTCTTGATGGTTTTGTGCATGTGTGAGTTTGCGCATGTATTTGTGTGCGTGTGTCTGTGTGTGTGCGCGTGTGCCTGGCTTTATCTCTTGCTATGCCGCGCACTTTGTGTGCTTGTGTTTGCGTGCTTGTGTATGTGTGGGTGGGTGCCGCTCACTCCTGTGTTTGTGTGTTTGTGTGTGCGTTCGCATTGCATCTCGCGAATAAGAGTGTGCGGTAGAGGGTGCAGTCATTGGGATTTGAAGCCTCCCTGATTGGGAGACACGGGCTGTAATAAGTGCTCCCTCTACATTCCCTGGGCTGTTTCTGCTGCTGCTGCTGCTGCTGCAACACCACTCTCTTATCTGGGAGCCGAGCCAAAACACCATACCACCAGAGAGACACTCGATCGAACGAGTAGGAGCACCAGAAGAGAGGCGCACGGAGGGTGGGGGTGGAGAGAAAAGAGAAAGTAGAAAGATGAGGTGGCAGAGGCCACGGGAGAGCAGATGCCCGTCATGTTTTTGATTTTTTTTGGGGGGGGTTTTGCTTTGATTCATTCAATGAAATTCAAAACCAAGGTGGTTTGAAAGCTCTCCAGTAAAGCACACTGGCCCGCAACCAGTTGGAGAGCAGAACTGAAGTAATGAACAAACCGTCTGGGGGCTCAGCTCTGGGAGCGTATTCCCTTCTATTCAAAGCTCTTGGTGGGCCACCCACAGCCGCTCTTTCCCGTGGAGAGGTTCTTTCTATGATTATTATTTATTTGGGAATTGATCAATAGAGTTTTTTCTCTCTATTCCTGCAACAATTCTGATCAGTAAATACCGGACCTCATCGACAAGTCAACACAAATCACACATTGTATTTGTATTTACGTAAACATGGGCGGGAGTCAGGGGCGGCGCCAAGCGGTTGCTTGCCGTTGCTATAGCAACCCCAAGCAATTGCTCAGAAACCCCAGAGCAACCCCTGATTTTTTGACAAACTCAAACAACATATTTGAAATAATGCCATTTTCCGTAAAATGGTATTAAATAAGTTCAACTAAACCTATGGCCGAATGCGGTACCCGTCACCATACCGACCAATCCTGTCATATGAATCACCAGATTAAGTGCATAAGTGAGTAGCGTCAAAATTTCAGGGCCGTGACTGTCGTTCAAATCCAGTTCCCGAGCGTTGGGCATGCGCACACTCTGTAAGTGACATGAACAGATTAAAAAAAAACATACGCACAATTAACACAAACTATCCCAAGCAATATGTACAATATTAATTAATTATTATTTAATGTACATGAAACAATAATTTCATTAATAGCATAGTCTTACGAAAAATAAATAACATTTCAAATATGCGGACATCTCGCGGCGAGATTATCAGTCAGAGATGTTCGTTGCCGGCTCGTTGGCGCTTAAAAAATATGGACAAGTTTTTACTATTTCGAAAGAAATCAAGTTCAAACACGACTCGCGATGGCGAGGCTGAGGATGGGCTCGTTAATAGCCAGACTTGTGTTGGACTTGGTAGTTGTTCGGAGGGGGGTTATGCTGAGGTCAAGAAACGGAAGAAAATATTGTAGCCTACACAGTTCTGAATTAGCAATACAATGTTATCACATGGTTGCTAGCAAGGTTGGTGTGTTAAACCGTATGGATAAAGTGGAATATTGCAAGAAGTCCTGTGATCAAGACATCGATTTAAGGTAGGCCGTTTGGTTATTAAGTTTGCCCGTCGCAGCATATTGACTTGGGGCCCATGTGATTTGTTTTGAAGTAGAACTAGATTATAGGTTTGGCTCATGCCAAAGGATGGGTTTATCGTAGCCTGGTATGATCCGCCCTTAATAGAAGTATTATGAAGTATAATAGTATCAACAATAATAGCAACTATTGTATTAATGTTCCACATAGGCCTACATTTGAGACGTATCGCGCAACTAATGTGAATGCTTTGGAATGTACCGTGGCGACGGTGGGTCTGAGATGTGCAATTCACCACTATTGAGGACAGCTAACCTTGTAGTTGGGGGACTGCTGACGGGCTGTTGATTGAACTATGTTGTTTGTTATCGTGTGGCCGCAGTGCCACCTGGACTAGCAGTGAATGTGTACATGCCGCTGGGCTATTTTCATGTTGGCCTTCTTAAAGATCTTCCTCTATATTGTTCTATGTCTTTACGTCTTTATGTCTGTGCGTGTGTGAGGGAGAGGGAGAAAGATAGCGCACGTTGAACTGTCAAATGATACGATCACACTCAATCACAGTGGTGCGATTAGTCTGTGTTGTTACTGTACTGTAAACTTGCCTCGTACGGGACCGCAACCACCCCAACCCGTGCCGAAAATGTCTTCCCGGCCGTGTCTCTGCCAAATTCAGGTGTTTTGATCAAGGTTTTTTTTTTTTGACCAGCAACCTCTTGAATTCATACAGCAACTGTTAAGCAACTGCAACAAATTATTTCTGGCGCCGCCACTGGCGGGAGTGTGTACGCGTGGGTGCTTGAGTGATGTCTATGGATATCCACAGTGCGAATGTTCACTATCGACCAGTGAGCTTTCTTCTGATTGCCTTAGCTTTGCATTCTTCCACCATCTGTTCATCTCTTTGTACAAAATAACCAACATGCCGGTCTGACACCGCCGGCCGCCTGTTCTCCGATCGCTGCAGAGGATGAAGATTTATGTCCGAGCGCGGGGGGGTGGGGGGGGGGCGCTGTGCAGTGAACCTGCTCATCAGGGAATTAATTGCATATGAGTTTGAAGGTGGGGAATTGATTAATTAGACAAATGGTGATCAGTCAGCGGCTAATGCATATTGACATGGTGAAAGGTTCCGTAAACGTTTGATTAACGGCTTCATTTGTGTGCTGTATTTACGGCGGCATGTGCTTAGGCAGTGAACTGCTGATGTGTGGTTACTCACATGGCAGGGCTGGTGGGGGGGGGGGGGGGGGTCATGGAAACAGGATTGCGGCACCGGGGCAGGACCAAAGAAGGACCCCAAGGGCCTTAAGTGTTTTTATAGGATGCTCCTTCTTTCCTCTCCATTGTCTCGTCTCGTCGGGGTGTGAAAGCCAGGCCAACGTTTTCTCAACACTATTATCTTTTTAACTACTATGCAACCCTTTAGTCATTCAGCGGGCAGTTGTGTCTACAGCGACTAACAGGGGATTATTTTAGATGGACGTCGTTAAGAAGAAGGTAGGGGTTAGGGTATCGTCTTTATGGATGCCTACAGGTAGACTGTGGTTGGGTTCGAACCCAGGACCTTGGAAAGCGAACACCGTGACCTCTATCCTGGCCCCATGATCTAAAGTATTTTAGCCTTAATTTTATATATTTTTTAGACACTACGTCCAAAAATGTTTTGAGGAATTTAATTGGTTGTTGATATCTCATTCTGTTTGTGTCCAGACTTGAATAGACCAAAGGGTGAAGCAAATCCACAACATAAAGGGAATAACTAATCAAAAGTGAAAACCCCTCCGGTTTTCCACTCCTATCAAAGCGGTCAAAACACACAGCAGAGGAACAAGGTACACAAACCAGTGCTAATGAGTAGAGTCTCACGAACCATCACTGTTCTTAAAGGTTTCGTACTTAAACGTTTGGCTGAGCATTGCATCAAATTCGTTACTGTGAAAATAAAAATGCATTCATCTTTTCCATGGAGGGGCACTGAGTCCCCTTCCCTCTCCACGGCAGGTCCTTCAATCCGCGCTGTTCAAAGTGAAACCTGAGCACTCACCGTCACCAGCACCCGGGCCCGCGGGCGCCTGCTTAACTCAAAGCTAAATGGACTTTTATCATCCCTCACAAAAGCAACATTAATAATAAACAGACCAGCCAAAGTGTTCCGCCAAAAAAATAAACAAAATATCGTTTTGTATTCACAAAGGTTTTGACTGAATCCGCACCTTGGGTCCTCCTAACGCGAGCTTCAATCAATGGGGGCTCCGTGCGGGGTCTCGCCCGCGTCACGGCTTAACCCAGGGCGCCTCGGTGACCTAACAAGCTCCTCTCGCCCATTAGCATAATGTCTCTGCCAGTTCATTAGCGCCGCCGCCGCCTGACTCGCTCTGCACGCGCTCAGTACGCCCGACCACTTGCATGACATAAAACACGGGGTATTTAGGGAAAACTACCTGCACACCTCCACCCAGCCCCTCCTAACCCCAACCCCCCGGCTTTCATCTACCCGACAAGTCTTACAATGAGAACCTTCTGCTCAGTCGTTACTACTTTAAACGCTTCTACTATAGACGTTGCTTCTATAGACGTTACTGCTATAGATGCATTTAGTCAAAGTGTCTCACAGTGAGAACCTTCTGAATCAGTCGTTAGTACTACTGTAGACCCTACTACTATAGACGTTACTACTATCAACTCATTTAGTCAAAGTGTCTCACAGTGAGAACCTTCTGACTCAGTCGTTAGTACTACTATAGACCCTACTACTATAGGTGTTACTACTATCAACTCATTTAGTCAAAGTGTCTCACAGTGAGAACCTTCTGACTCAGTCGTTAGTACTACTATAGACCCTGCTACTATAGACGTTACTACTATCAACTCATTTAGTCAAAGTGTCTCACAGTGAGAACCTTCTGAATCAGTCGTTAGTACTACTATAGACCCTACTACTATAGACGTTACTACTATCAACTCATTTAGTCAAAGTGTTTCACAGTGAGAACCTTCTGAATCAGTCGTTACTACTTTAAATGCTACTACTTTAGGCATTGCTACTATAGACACATTTAGTCAAAGTGTCTCCCAATGAATTCAGACGGAGGTAGTGATTGTCAAGGTATGGGTTATGGGGTACCCGCTCAGGAACGCCCATACATGGCAAGCGGCCGACATGAGGGAATCGAACACGGAACCGTTGGGCGGCTGGGAACACACCATAGCAACGACCCTGTCCTGTCCATGTCGTTGGTGTCATGTTTCGTTCCATGCGTGGACTCTGTGATTGTCGTTGCTATTCAGCGCATAACTGTCAGTCGTACGTCGCCGTGGAAACCATTTTTCAATCTCTGTATTGCTGGATTTCTTTGATGGAATGCAATTTCCCTTTTGACAGATATCATTTAAAGCCAGATTCAGGCAGAGATGTAAAAATAGACTCATAAATATATGCCAGACAGACATCAATCATATCCCACGGATAAAACTCTTTCTAGGCATAATTCAAACATTTTAAACCAAAGCCATGCTACGGAGTGGAGAGAAACCACACAATATATGGCTAGCCGTTTTAGCTTTAAATGGTCTTAGCTTCACTCGGCGGACTTGAATTCTTAGTAGTAAGGGTACAATCTTCACTCATTCGAATTGAATTCTCACTAGTAAGAACAAAGTCGCAATGTCGCAATGGGTGACCTTGACATACAATGCTGATCAAATTAGCGTAGCCTGGCTGGCTTGGTGGGGTTTTGGGAATGGCAGTACGTTTTCTTGACAACAATAGGAGAGGTACGTGATGGTCAGCATTTTTATGTAAAGTTGCACTTCTTTTGCACATTCTGACTGGCTATCTAAATGAAAACCAGTCAGAATGGACCGAACACTGTTATTGACTCTTTTGAATTCTGAGTCTCCTGCCTTCTAACTGTGATTGGCTCAATGTTACACCTTTTGTGTTACCAGAGGAAAAGGTACTTTTTTCAGTTAACAATCACATTTTGTCTCTTCATATATTATCACATATCTCAAATTCAAATTATGAATAGTCTGAATAGCATTATAGATATATTCAAATTAATCGGTTGTCTGAATGATACTTAATTCATATAATATTACCATTAATTACCAGTTATATTTGTGATGGTAATATTAGATTAATTAACTATGATATTGCTGATATCTGAAATGGAAATAATGACTAATTCTGACCGATATCTGTAATTCCCTTTCTACTAGTAAGGATTTAATTCTTACTAGTCAAATTGCTATTGGTACAAGTAGGAATTAAAACATAGATATCCCAAATCCTCCTGAGATGACATTCCTACTAGCAAGAATGAAATTCTACTTGGTGACGCAAAGACTATTAGAGTATTAAAACGGCCTTGCATAACACGATGAAATTAATAAATGAAAGACCTAATAAATAGCAAGAATTAAAAGAGAACTTGAGAATGTAAAACCAAAACGGAGAGGTTAGATCTCATCCCTCCTGAAAGTTACCATCCACGCCCGCCTCTCCCCAATTCATCTGCCAATCAAACCCTGTCTCCATGGAGACCTCCGTAAGTGGTGCTGTAGTGCCTGTGAAACAAGGCTGTCCTCCCCTGAAGGGTGAGACAGGGCTAATAGGGCAAATGTGTTTAAGATGAGGCTGGTGAAAGGCGGATGGGGGCAGGCGAGAGATGGGATGGAGGCTTGTGAAATCCTAGATTACGCACAGATAAGAGTCACGTTGGGGGTGCACTAGTCCTGTGGTTGTACAAAAGCAAAAAGAAAAACACAATAAAACGTCTGCTGTGATTAGAGAGGCACTTTACACTATATCACTATATATGTTTCTCTGCACATTGGCCTGAATTCAGTATTATTTTAGTGCTTCAGTGCTTGGCGTTTGGGCAGACGATTGGACTATGCTTGTCTCCGCCTCTCAGATGAGGCATCAGCTTAGCTTTCTCCATCTGCTTCTCTGTGTGCATCAAACTATCTCCCTAATAAATCTCCCTCCCTCTCTCTCTCTCTCTCTTCTCTCTCTCTCTCTCTCTCTCTCTCTCTCTCTCTCTCTCTCTCTCTCTCTCTCTCTCTCTCTCTCTCTCTGGCTGTCACACTTGGAACTGGCTCCCTTATTGCCCACATGCTGGGGGAAGAATTTGGCTGCGCAGCGCGGCGGGAATATATTCCGACAGCTGGCCAAGCAAGTGTTGTCGCTGGCGCTCCTGGCGTCACCCACGATGGCGAGGCCATCCACTCTGACGCCACGGCCGTCACCCACAAGCCTGACCTAGTGTTCTCTACCGGCTGGTTTTTGACTGGATTCATGGAAGGAAAAGCTAGGCTGAGCTATGCTAACAAAGCCATACATTGCTTTTTTTGTTACGTTCTGCCCAGATACTGGCATTGTTCACCCTGAACACTTAAATCAATTACATTCCTTGTTCATTGAGGTTTTCAAAGAAGGCCCTTCATTAATTTGATTATTTCCACTTTTTTTTCCCCCAGGTATTCTGTACCGCATTTCTGTGCTTGGTTCTCATTTTTGCTAACACTTGATAATAACGTCCAGTCAAGCCAAAATATGTATAGGCCTTTGGTTATTGATAAACTAATTGTGAACAAAGCATTGATAAACAGTAGTAAGTGATTAATACGTGCCAAGGATAGATCTGCCTACCAGTTTATCCCGTAGACTGCACCAACTGGTAAACTGATCCCATGAAACATCTGGGTGGACATTCCCAATTGTGATGTCGCTGGATGGTATATTTTGACATGGCTTGAAATGACTGATCAACCTCACGCCTAGGGGTAAAACCCTGGCCCATTAACAGATTGCTTATTGATCATCTATACATGTTTTGAATTGTTGTGATGCTTGCAGTAATAATAATAATAATAATAAATGAAATTGATATAGCGCTTAATATGGTACTCTAAGACGCTCAGTAGTATGCAACAGAGATGCATACATACTATAAGAGATGTGTAAGTCACAGGAAGTAGGAATTACACACACACACACACACACACACACACACACACACACACACACACACACACACACACACACACACACACACACACACTGAACATGATTTAAACCAAGAATCTAAGTGATTGGTGAGGGTCGAGTGTGATGTCACGGGCAGAGTGGACATGAAATAGGGTTAGTGAGTCAGCTCGCGTTGGAAAGAACTGGAACAAAGATGATAATTCATCACGTACCTCCCACCTGCCCTTTGAGCGCCGAAAATAACCCTCTCCGTAACCTAGTTCATTCATGTGATCATCCATTGTTTTTGCGTCAGCCCGACCCACGTCTCCCCACGTCTCTTTAGTACGAATGCAAAATGCCAATATCCCCATAGTGGCTCCTTCTGCCTCCTTTCGCCTCTTCTTCAGTATGATCACCAGGAAGCGGCAGGCCTGTGTGAGGCTTATGTGGGTTATAGCTTAGTGACAGCCAGTGCCTACAGGCCATCATTAGACGCCTTACCCATGGTGCTGCTGTCCCAGCTGGGTGCACCAGTGGCTTGGATAGGGTCTGCAAAGGACCGGCTCTAGCCACTTCGGTGCCCTCGGGGAGATTAGGATTTGATGCCCCCCCCCCCGCCCACACACAGACACACACATATTCACTACAACCATCGCCGACACCACATTACCCCATTAGTACTGCCTCATCACAACCCACTCATCTACAGTAAAAATATGTGCAGCCAACTTCAGACACTACAATGGTTTCAAGACCAAAATATATATTTTGATTTACATTTAGCAGGCATTTAGCAGATGCTTCATTGCAAAGCAACTTACAGCCATTCATATACACATTCACACACCGACAGCGTAGTCAACCATGCACATCGACAACCAGCTCGTCGGGAGCAGTTTGGGTTAGGTGTCTTGCTCAGGGAGACCTCAACACTCAGCTAGATGAGCAGGGGATCGAACTAGCAACCTCCCGGTTACAAATCGACAGTATTGAGTTACTGCCACCCCTACATTACAGCATTCATATTATAATTTATGATTGATCAATTATTTATTCTTGTGTTTATTTAGGCTGTCTGTGATGCACATCAAACGGTTAAACATTCCTGACCTTTCGTTAACGCAATGCAGCAAGTGAGGCTCAACGCCCAGCGGCAAGATATATTTGACATTTCTCCATTGAGGGCGACCAGCGGCCACCATAAGGTGGCGCTCTAGGCCACGGCCTGTATGACCCATCTAGAGGGCTCTGAAGCCCCTCTACTGGGTCAGGGGAGGCAGAGAGGGCGTCTCATGACGTCCTGGGGCTAGTGAGCATCAGACCAGAGCATGGCAGATCTGGACTCTGCATGACTCTTGGGCTTTCTCTGACGTTCTGCTCCAACGTATAAAGGTATAGGGTTAAAATGATGTACTTTGTTTTATCAACTAGAAACACATAATTAGTCATAAGCCTTAACCCTTGCTTAGTTTCAAAGAAACATTTCCTATTTTTTGCCATTTAGCTGGACGATTTCGATAGCAGGCATTTTGTAAAAATATATAAATATTTTCACAGATTTCCTTTTCTATCATTAAGTCTTGCCCTGATGACACAATGCAGCGCTGTCTCTTTGCTCATTATCAGCTTGTGGAGGGAAAAGCCCCATCAGATTCAGTTGACTGTTTAAGACTATTAGTTCTTCTGACAGTAGGCCTCTGTCATGGGACAGTGGGTCCTGCTAGTTAAGCAGTACGGCAGTGCTCTGCTTATAGCACAGTCTTAGGTCCAGTCAAGGCCTGCGCATGCACAGTGGGTAGCTTGACGGGAGCAGACCTGCCTTTAATTGGCCAAAGCCCTCCGTAACCCTTTAGATCTCTGGGCCGGTTCTGTGTGGGCTGAGATCTGAGGGAAGGGAGGGTGAGGATGAGGGAGGGTCTTCCCCCCACACCATATATCTTCAAAACCACATCCAGTCAGAACACTTCTGCTGGAGCAGTGCCATCTCTACCGATTTGAGGTCAGCCATAATAAAATCAACCTATGATAAGGGTTTCTGCAATAGCCTGGAAGGACACAAACATTTTCACTTCAGGTTATTGAAGATATAAATGTTTTTTTCTTTTTTCTTTTTTCCTGAAATAGGACACAATATATTCCATTGCCGATATGTTTAGCATGGTAAAATGGGAGTTTACCCTTCCTGGCTCGGTTGTCCATCTCTTTTAGTGTGCGACATAATTTCCTTTTCTTACTCTTGGCAGATCATCTCATTAAACACGGTTGATTTGCTTTAGGAGAATACTCTTATTATTTGGAGTCTGCAAAGTCAATTGCCTGCTTTAACAATAATGGGGCCAAACAGCTCCGCAGTGTCTGAGTCATCCCCGGCCAGACGACTGACGTCTCATTATCTCCCCCTTCTGTGACCTGTTGTCAAGGGAAGGATCGCGCTGCAACCGTTGAGTCTAACTGTGGATCTCAAAGCATTCTGATCCACGCACATACCGAGAGAACTGAGGCAGCAGCCTCGAGGCTCCGGCGACAAACCCTCGGAATGAAAAAGGAAACGACCGAATCAAAATATTTCAGCAGCCTGTTTGATTTTATTATTTTTTATTATTTTTCCCTTCATACCTTGAACATGAGAGTGTCTCATCAAATGCCCCCTTCCCCCGGCTACCAAGCCCCGCTTTAGCAGATGAATAGCAGCTCAAGCTGTCTCTCCTGGCCATGGTGGCTGAGGCCAGGCCATCAGAGCCTACCGTCTGTGGAATGGATAATCACGGTCGCTAAGAGATGTGTGCTGTAGTCTAAAGATGTTTTAACTATCTCATCAGTCGATCTAATTACACAAACACCACCACTATGCTAATACTTTGCTTTCAACATCTTACTCTTTTTTCCTATCTTTCCTTCTCCCTGCCTTCTCATTGTTAAGCTTTTAATCGTCTTCTGTGAATATTGATGTTAAGTTTTTACTCCTTATCATGTAAAGTGTTTACGAATAATTAGAAAAGGGTTAAATAAATACAATTTATTATTATTATTATTACTACTACCTCTGCTTATCCCACTTATGCTGCTCTTGCTGCTGCTGGGATTCTAGCTCTGTCCAAGGAATTCTGAACCTTCGCACTACTCGAGAGCAAAAGAAGGATTAATTAAGTCATTAATTAAAACATGGACATTAGGAGGAAGCTAAATAATTAAAACTCAGTGTTCTGAACCAGCAGGCAGTTGTTCAGATTAAGAATTTGTGTCAGGGACACACATTCACAGTTAAAGGACATGCAGACCAAACTCAGTGTCTCTCAGTTTTGTGTTTCTTCAGAACTTTGTGTATACTTACCAGACATTAGCCATTATAATGTCATTTTTGTTGTGCACTTAGTTGTGTACTTAACTACTGACCAAACACCATTTCCCATTATAATATAATATAAACCTTTTCAGGCCTTCCAGGACCTTAATATAGACATGACGATGTTTGTGCATACTAAAGTGTGAAAGTTTGCAGCATTTTACTTTAGCCATGAATGCATCCTTACATAAACTCTGCAGTTTAAAGTACAAAGTGTGCTAATAATAATTTGTAGCTGACCTGACACTAGTATAACTGTTTGTGTATTGTTCTTTATATCGCTTCGATTTTTGTTGAGATACGACTGGATACGATTAAGCAGAGTGTCTACCGTCTTCAAATGTCATCTAGAATCAATCTTATGAATACAACGTCATTTGTTTAGTGGTATAATATATTTTGTTGGATTTATTTGCAATGGATAGGTTGAAACTGTGTGCTCAGGGCTGTTTTCTTTGTCTTCTTCTCAGTCCTTAAATGCCCTCCTTGCGTCTCTCTCTCTCTCTCTCTCTCTCTCTCTCTCTCTCTCTCTCTCTCTCTCTCGACATATACATAATATACTCCCTCTCTTAATATCTATATCTTTATCCTTTTCCTCCATTTTCTAACAGGAGGCATACACAGACCTAAGGAGACCATCAGGGATTGATTAGCTCTCTTATAGAACAAATGGGTCCGCTAAGCTCTTTGGCTAGAGCAAAACAAGCCCATTCTGTGCGGCTACGTATCAGGGAGAGCGCAGGAGCCCCACCTAACAGCCCTCCACGGTTTCGGCATGGTGTAAACAATCGCACAACTCCAAGGTTTTTCAATCAGCCAGCCTGTTTTAAAGCCATAACGCTTGATGACTTTCATCATGAGTTTAGCCATTAGCCTGGGGTTGCAAATTGACAAGTCTGGGTGAAGAGACGTAGGGGCATGTGTGTGTGTGCGGGGGGGGTATTTGTGTGTGTTAATGTGTGTGTGTGTGTGTCTGTAAGTGTGTGTTTGGGGGTGTGTGTGTGTGTGTGTGTGTGTGTCGTGTGTGCGCATGTTTTTGTGTGTGTGTAGTTGTAAGTGTGTTTGTGTGTGTGTGTGTGTGGGTGTGTGTGTGCATGTGTTTGTGTGTTAGTGTCCGTGTTAGTATGTGTTTGTGTGTGTGTTAGTGTGTGTGCGTGTGTCTGCCTATGTGTGTGTGTGCGCGCCTGTGCGTGTGGTGGTGGGGGTGTTTTCGGTTGATCGTATCGCTAATGGAGAGCCCCCCCCCCCCGCTGAGAGACGCCCAGAGTCTTTCAGGCAGGGAGGGAGGAGGTGTGGGAGGGGAGGAGACCACTCACGAGCACACATTTAGCGACTCAAATGGCCCGCCGCGGACAAGGGGAGCTATTGTCACCTCCGGCCCTTTCGCAGACTCCGCCGCGATGAGGGAAGGAGGGGCCAAAAGAAAAGGGGGGAGTGGATGAGCCACTGAATCGAGATGATACATGGGTTTTGTTACATTTGCGATATCTGTAAAACAGATGATCACAAACTAAAATAAAGGACAGGACGCAGGGAAGCGGCTGGGGGACAACAAAGGGAATGGCCCAGCATAGCGTTAGACCTTAGACATTAGAACCATTAGATCTACAGCTGATGATTTCCTATTTAACACTCCATTGGGTTTCTCCGCTTTGCTGCCTGCCTGGCCTGGCACTGTGATGGTCTCTCTCTCTTTGTCTCTCTCTCGCTCTCTCTCTCTGAAACAGTCCTCCCAAAAAGAGAGAGACAGAGAAAGGGAGTATGGGGAGAACAAATGATGTGTTCTCCAAGTACACTAGAACACCTAACACTTTGTGCGGGCTTTGAGTGTACCTATCTTTTTGTTTCAGTTCATTAAAAAAAAGTCATTTCAGAAAAAAGTTTGTATGGGTTCGGTATGGATTGTAGGGCGGGGAATCTCTGGGGTATGGGTGGGGTGTGGATGGTTGATGGGTGGGGTATTGTTGGGGTGTGGGTTGGGTGTGGGTGGGGTTTTGATGGGCTATTGGTGGGGTGTGGATGGTGGAATGAGGGGGTATAGATGGTTGATGGGTGGGGTATTGTTGGGGGTGTGGGTGGGTTGTGGGTGGGGTATTGATGGGCCATGGCTGGGATGGGGGTGGTGGATGGAGGGGGTATAGATGGCTGATGGGTGGGGTATTGTTGGGGTGTGGGTGGGGTATTGATGAGCCATGGGTGGGATGGGGGTGGTGGATGGAGGGGGTGTAGATGGTGGATCGGTGGGGTATTGATGGGGTTTTGATAGGCTAGTGGTGGAGTGTGTGGTGGATGGATGGGGAAAGGGCTGGGGATGGACAGGAGGATGGCTCTGTCAGAGTGTGTTGGTAATGAGACACAGTGGTCTTCTTTGGCCCACTTCTGGAGTGTTTGCCAAACAAAGAGCACTAACTCAATTAAGGAACCAGATTTCCCCCAGGAAGAGGGCGAATGTGAAATTATCCCTGCCTGTTAAACCTGCCACTTAATTTCACTCAAATTATTACTTATGATCCCTGGGACCTTGTGGCTAATTGTTTTGCTCTTTTCCTCCCAGTCACTCTTATTCTCTTTCTCTGCATGTCTCTCTCTCGCTCCTTCACTCCCTCTCCCTCTCCTTCTCGCTCTCCCTCAACCTCTCTCTCTCTCTCTCTCTCTCTCTCTCTCTCTCTCTCTCTCTCTCTCTCTCTCTCTCTCTCTCTCTCTCTCTCTCGCTCTCTCTCATTCAACCTCTCTCTCCCTCTGTCTTTCTCTCTCTCTTCAAACACTCCCCCTTCCTTCCCATCCACGCTCCCCTGCTTACCGTCTGCCAAGCACGCATTGACAGAAACTATCTGTTCCGTCCATTTCACTGAAACAGCTTCATCCACGCATGGCAATGAGCGTTGGAGATATATACTAGTAGCAGCCTGGGGATTGAGTCAGAGCAACTGACTCAATCCTTGACTTCTACAATTCTTGACTTGTTTTGGCATGTGTTTTTTCTTTTGCTGCACAGTCCATGGTCTGGGTGGGGTTTTTAATGGTGCAACGCAAGGAGTTCATGAAGGTGATTGACCTCATGTTTGAGCGACATTGAGCTATCTCTCTCGGCTCATCGCTAATTAAAAGAGATCCTTAATCACAACGGGAGCATGAGCGGATTGGCTGCCGTGACAGCAGCCATCTTTGACATTGAGATAGAAAGAGCCTTCCTCAAAGTCAACGTGATGTACTGCCTCTGAATCAATCTTGCAAGGATAGTAAATGAAAGAAGCAATGGGGGGCTAGCATGCCCACATGCCCACGATGACATTTCCCTTGCACCCTCAAAGACACACCCTCAAACACACACACACACACACACACACACACACACACACACACACACACACACACACACACACACACACACACACACACACACCTACACACACACACACACACACACACACACACACACACAGACACAGACACAGACACACACACACACACACACACACACGCACACACACACACACACATTGTATAACATTGACATATGTACACTTGTGTCCCTACATGCTCCAAATAAGGCTAAACAATCTGTAAACTACAAACAGATATACACACACACACACACACAAACATACACATGCACATACACGCACATACACATTCACACGCACATACACATTCACATGCACACACACACACACTCACACGCACACACACACACAGGAATCTCAGCCAACTGACCTAGATCAACACATGCTTTGTGCATGTTGCCCGTGGACAGAACATAGCCATACATGGTTTTCTCTCTGCAGCTCCCGCAATGATACGACCCCCTCCCCCCCGCCCCCCACTCTCCTCGAGGAAATCTTAGGAGGAGGATTAGCTTTTGTAATTTGTGAATTGAATTTTATAGTCTCTTTTTAATCAACACACTTGCACCAACCCCTCACACACACACACACACACACACACACACACACACACACACACACACACACACACACACACACACACACACACACACACACACACACACACACACACACACAGACACAGACACAGACACACACACACACACACACACACACACACACACACACACACACACACACACACACACACACACACACAATAGAAAAAACATGGGAAAGAGGCGGGAATTAGCATGTTGGGTGAAAAGGAATTAAAAAGGAAAACCTCTAACAAACTCCTCATCTCGGGGTAGTTGGGGAAATTGGGCGGACTAAAGTAAATGGAAGAATAATTAAGAAAAGTAAATCTATTAGTGTTTGCTAATGAATTTAAATAGCAAGCTATCCCTCTCTCTGAGGTAAAGATAATGTTATACCAAGTTGTCCCAACGATGCAGTTCTGCTGTTTTGCTGCTAAGCTGCAAAGGGCTGTTAAATACACACCCGGGCGATGAAACTCTCTGTAATGGACTCTGTGTTGATGCTGTAGGTGGTACCTCACTGTTTATTGTATTCTTTTTTTTTTTTGCCTACTGTTAGAAACGTACGAAGCCCTTTAGGTTTTATTTTATTTTTCTTGGCTTACAGAGCAGTTATACAGCGATCCGCACTTGGTGTTTGGCATGATTGGATTTTCTGCTCCCGTCAATAGCTTTGATTTAGACACTTGTCAGGACATTTTTCAGTCGTGACAAGTCAACTACAGGCCGACTGGTGGCCAAGGCAACTCTACATGCACACATTGTAACACTGCTCTGATACTGCTTGTAGTTACTTCATTAGCGGGATCACACAAGCATATTTCACGTGCACACACATTGCAAATGTAAAAACAACCATCACACTATCCATTTTCTTGATGAGACGTGTAATAAACAAAATTAACTAGGACATGCATTCAACTCCTTATATAAAAATTGCCATGTATGCATGCCATTATTTAACTTATGATTAACTATGATTAACTTATTAAGTCCAGATTTTAAATATAAATATTTATGCATCGGTTGCGTATGCATCTGACAAATATGTATCATCCCTCGTGTGAATATAACCATTTCCTAATGCATTTGTGAATCCCCATCACAGCCTGTCAACAGACCCTCATCCCATTACAGCAGGAAGCCATTCACCATGAGCGTAAATAATGCCTGCGTATATCAACAGCAGGCCGCCGTAAGCATATGCCTGCGCTGGCTTTGTCATTGACCAGTGTCCCCATCACATTGGCCTGAACCCCTGCATACCCTATAGAGCCTCACCACACCACATATTAGCTTGTAGTCATTCTCCTTGCAAGTTGTCTCCATCACACTTATGTCAGCCAGCACGTCATCTACAGGAGTCATTTCCTGGGGGCCGGCGGGTAGGGGGGGAGATGGCCGGGAACATACTGTGATGGGATATAAAGAGACACACATTGTCATTACAAAGGAAAGCCAGCAATGGTAATGATTTGCTGTTACACAGTCAATTTCCTCCCCTATTGAGGCACACTGTTATGACACCGTTCAACAGCAGCGGTGTCGCATTGCTGTCATTCTTCAGTGTTTTTCTTTTATATCCTAAGATTCTCGTTCAGTTTTATTTGTATCTCCTATTTTTTTTTCCCTTTTTTTTTCTAACCGACACAGCAATTGTATTTTAGGTTAACAGAGCTTTCCTTATTTGAAAGGGGGTGGTCACCGGAGGCAGTTCTGAGTGGAAAAGTGGTTGCCATGGGAAAGATTTCGGAGAAAACATTAGATTTTCTGTGAGAGAATAAGACTCAAACCCATCTGGAACTCAGCCTCCGGCAGAGTAGCTGAAATAAACAGGAGCCTGCAGGCAGGCCGGTGCCTACCCTTCTCCCGTCTGTTTCTTTATTTGTCTTCGGTTTAAGGTTCCACTCAAGGTTGGAGAATGCATGAAAGCAAGGAAGGAAGCAAATATGTTTCCCCGTGTCAAAATAAATATAACACGATATACGGTCGACAGGCTGAAAATACATCTCAAAGACCGTTGAGCATGATGGCCGTCTTCCTCTGAATAACTGGGCTGGTAGTGGGAGGGGCGAAGGTGCTGTTGGTGGGAGTGGCTGGAGGTTGTGGTGGGAGGGGCTTGTGGTCGCTGTTGGAGAGCCTACTGTGCTAGTGGTGGGAGGGGTTGGTGTTTGTTGTGGGAGGGAATATGATGTTGGTGTTGGGAGGGCCTGGTGGTAGTGGAGGGATGGGCTAGGGCGGTAGTGGGAGGGACTATTGTGCTAGTGATGGGAGTGGCTACAGTGGTATTGGTGGGAAGGTTCTGCTGGTGATTGTGGGAGGGGCTATTGTGGAAGTGGTCTAAGAGGCTGGTCATGGAAGGGGCTACGATGATAGGGATGAGAGGGGCAGCAGTGGTATAGGTGGGACAGATGTGACAATCCCAGAAGGATGTTGGGTACGCACTAAGCTCTTGTAATTGACGGCCTCAGAAGCGATTGCACGTGCCCTCTCTTTCACCTTCAGTCTCACCTTGTACTCCCCAGAGTCCCAGCAACACATGTTACCGTCTCGGATCCAGCAGTCCTACTGCGTCATTGCAGAACTTCTGGGCGAAGACTTCACAGAGTCTGAGCAGTTAACAAACCACGGAGTCAGAGGGGCGGAGTTAGGCCTTGTTTCCTGTTTCCTGTTTCGTCACGTACATATCCTACTTAAAAGAAATGTATTCCCACGAGTGGATGAAGCATTCAGAGGGGGACTTCCATAAGTGCATTTCCAGTTTGTGTTCGCCAATTACGTATTTACAGAGCCCCGCCTCCACAGCATGACTGGAGGAAACAAACATGAAGGGAACATTTTGGAATTTATTTGAATCTGAAGTCTGATTCGGGAGATTACTTGTTACCCAACGAGCCGGAGGGGGGGGGAACACAGACAATCTATGTCAGCAGTCCGCAGTCTGGCCCACCTTTTATGATTGGTTTAGCACCGCAAAGCCACTTTGTTATAGAGTGCTCAGATATCGATACGGTTCCTCTGTGATGGGGGTTGTTGCTGAACAGGAAAACCACTAGGCTAGAGGAAAAAAGGGCAATAACAAGACTGTTGGGAGAATGCATTGAGGAATCCTTCCCATGGACACACAAACGTCTTCACACACACACACATACACACGAACATGCTAATATGTCTGCACATACATGGACATGCACACCCATCCACACACATGCACACACACATGCACACACACACACACACACACACACTCAGATATACAGATATTTCTGCACACCCAGACACTCACACAAGCACACATGTCTGCACAAACAGACACAAACATGCACGCACGCAAACACACAACAGACACACAACCACACACGGTATATTTCCTACAGATGCATATCAATTAATCATTCCTCGTGCAACCACAACACAACGCTACAGAACTCGGCGACAATCAAACAGATGTGTTTGGATCGTGATCTGGCCCCCCCCACTATTCTCAGCAGTGGGGAGGGTACGAGATAGATTCTGTTGGGTTGAAAAAGTAAAGCAGAGAACGTGAGAGAGAACCAGAAAAACGAAACACCGAACAGCATGAGGGAGTTTTTGTAGTGGAGGTGTGCTACTACCGCCACGGCTGTCTGGGAAGGAGCAGAATGAGGACATGCAGACTCAAGGTGAGGCAGAGGGCGAGGTGGGGTTGATGGCGGTGGGGAGACGGGGAGACGGGGGAGGGGGGGAGGTGAGTTCAGCCCTCACAGCAGAACGAGCGGGGGGGCGAGCCGTGTGAGACCTTTGGGAGTCGTGTTGCTTTAATCAGAGAGTCTGGAGCAGCCGCCCCACCAGCAACAGAAGTGATGACAGACCCTGGAGGTTTTCCACGGCATCACATCCCATTACAAGCCGTTCCCCAAACAATGCAGCCGCCCCAACGACCGGGCCTGAAATAACAGATAACCCTGCCAGATCACATCATCATTTGACTGGCTGCGGTCTTAATCTGCCTCATCCTCTCGCGCTAATGAAGCTAATGGAGGGAATAAGCGACATGTTCTTTCTTCTCCCCCTCACTGTCACGTCAGCCCGTCCGCCTAATGGCCCTGCTGCTGATCTCATGTGTGTGGAGAGATCAGATCCCATGCAGGAGATATGTGTGTGTGTGTGTGTGTGTGTGTGTGTGTGTGTGTGTGTGTGTGTGTGTGTGTGTGTGTGTGTGTGTGTGTGTGTGTGTGTGTGTGTGTGTGTGTGTGTGTGTGTGTGTGTGTGTGTGTGTCTGCATGTATGAGTGCATGGCTTGTTTTTATAGTTTTTTTGTTAGGGGGCATATAAATTAGCATATGGGGCTAACGAAAAGGTTGTGCATGAATTCTGCATTTGGGTCATTTCCATTTTCCACTCCTTCTCTACTCACTGTTGTGCAGGATTGGTTGTATGTCCTCTGTAGCGAGCCAGCCGTTGTGACAGTGTGTTGTGTGTTGTATGTGTGTGTGCACTGCTGATGCATAAGCTAAGGGCTGTCCCCTGGGGCCTAGTTCTCACTGAGACTGGTTCCTGTATTGATCAGGCAGTCACTTTGTTCCTTCTGATCGATAGTTTTGGGCAGGGTGGACGTCAGACACGATTAAACGGCCTATAAAAGGCTGAGGAAATGGACTGCGTCTACCTTCTCCCGATTCCTAAATCCCCACCGCACACGTCCTCCCTAAACCATTCTCAGGCCTATCTCACCTGATACGGTTTGTAATCACCGGCCACGCACCGGCTGCTTCATTTGATACTCCCCCCATACTTTACAGCAACGATCCGTTGTGCCGGAGACCAGCCTGCTTGCGCCATCATCCGAAGCTCAACCCGTGGGAGAAGGGAGACCACTGTGTGTGAGTGTGTCTGTGTGTATGTGTGTGTTGCCACCAGAGTTGATTGTTTATGTGCGCCTGCAACATCAACATGACACATTACACCACCGAACCTGGGCGCTGCCAGCAAGCTCCAACTACGATCGCTGTCACCCCGTTGTGCTGGCAAACACAAACAAGAGACAGGAAGGGAGGACTCGGCCTGCAGGGAAAACACTCCACGTCACCATCTCCTCGGGGAGATGGTGACGTTTTCGCCAGCGGTGCTTTCCCAGCCGTGACGTGTCAACGCTAGGCTGTGACGCATCGCGCGTCATCAGGGCTTGACCTTGGCCGCAGCGGCGATCGTATGACCTCTCCATTGTAGAACACCGAGGGTGAGGATTGAGTGATCCTGTTGTTGTTGCTGTGGTTAGCAAATGGGGGAGAAGGGATGATCATCGGAGCACTCGGATGGCTGGCCACGATTCGAATGCCGTTTAGCCCCAGAAAACGCTACTCCGTGGTCTCAGTCGCCACCTTGCTCGGCTGCTGCCCGTGTCACACCCATCGCCGCCGTCTCTTCGAGGTGTTTATGTTTCAATCAAAGGAGCTACAGCGGCGTGACCGCGGGCCCTTCTGCATGGCCAACCCCTCCGAATCCCCGGCTGCACCCCACCAGAGTATCGGCAGCCATTTTATTCCTTGTTTCAAGAAACGAGGTGTTCAGTGTATTATTCCCCGGTATCTCCCAGCCCTGTGAGCAGCCCTGACATCTCTAAAAAACATTTCTTCAATCAAAAACGAGACGGTCCGGAGATGACACACTAACCTGGTCTCTGAGCCCACAGATAAAGCAATTTTTTACCACTTTGTTACCATGGCATTGCTGATGAGCGAGGCCAGCCGGCAACAATGGTGCCAACGCGTCAGGGTATTTTGGGTTATTTAACAATCCATAAAAAATGTAGAGTTGGGGAGATTTAATAAATCACTTTCCATTTGCTCATGGAGAACAGAGAGGGAGAAAACAAGGTGGAGGAATAGACAGGGCTACTCCTTTTGTTGTCTGGCACCTGGGAAGAGCAGCTTTTCAAGCGTTTAGCTTTAATTTCATTCAGCGTTGACATAATTGATTTTAATGAGATGTTTATGGAGAGAAGTGGCGGCGGCGCTGAATCACTCGCGAGACCCCATCCCCGATGTGCACTTATGAGGCGCACCGAATGAGAGAAGAAAGAGAGTCAAACAGGCATGTGTCGGTGCAGCTGCCTACAACGCCCACCATCATGACACCATCCCCCCAACCACTCACACCCACACCCACCCATCAGACACCCTCCAGCGTTCTCCTGCAGTCACCAACACCAGGTCCCTGCCATCTCTAGCTCCTAGCTCCCTCGCTCCTCTCTCCCTAGCTAGCGAACGCCAGGAGGAAAATAAATATTTGCCTGCCTGCTTGGAATCAAAAAATACCTTCTTCTTTTTTGTCTCATCCATTCTAGATTTTCCTTTCTCGAGCAGTGGGACGTGTTTGCGAACAGGCAGACCTCCATAGTGCGCAGTTCAAAATCGGATGTGTATCTCCTCAGTAGGGAAATGCGTCGCAGTGGGCAGCGTCGGTTCTCTTAAACCATTACAGCCCTCACACCGGCTCACCATGTCACCCGACGAGAATTGAATGGCAGAGTGTTACATTGTTGTTATGAGGACTCTCTCTCTCTCTGCCCACCCCACCCCATGCACACAACAGGGGGCCCCGAGCTCCTGTGTGTATGTGTCTGCGTGTTTTTTTGAGTGTCTGTGTGTTGGCGACTCACAACTCGGTGATCACGGTGTGACTAGCGGCCGGCGGCGGCTGCGAGGCGTGCTAGCGAGCCGCCGTGTAGCTGACAATCACATGTCACTCGGAGCCCCTCCCCTGTTCCAGCTGCCGGGCTCCCATCTCTTCCCCTCCCTGCCCCTCCCTTCCCTTCCTTTCCTTTCCTTCTTCTATTCATCCTTCCCCCTTCCTTCTCCTTCCTAACCTCCTCCTTCCCCTTCCACCTCCTTCCCCTTCCTCCTCCATCCCCTTCCTCCCTCTTCCCCTTCCTCCTCCTTCCGCTTCCTTCCTATTCCCCCTCCTCCTCCTTCCGCTTCCTTCCTCTTCCCCTTCCTTCCCCCTTCGTCCCCTTCCTTCCTCTTCCCCTTCCGCTTCCTTCCTCTTCCCCTTCCTTCCTTCCTCTTCCCCTTCCTTCCTCTTCCCCTTCCTTCCTCTTCCCCTTCCTTCCTCTTCCCCTTCCTTCCTTCCTCTTCCCCTTCCTTCCTCTTCCCCTTCCTTCCTCTTCCCCTTCCTTACTTTTCCCCTTCCTTCCTCTTCCCCATGCCTTCCTCCTTCTTCCCCTTCCTTCCTCTTCCCATGCCTTACCTTTCCGTTCACTGCCTCTCCCTTCCTCTTCCCGGTACGGTCCCTTCCTTCACCTTCATCTTCGCCTTGCTACCCCTTCTTTCCTCTTCCTACCCCTTCTTCCTCAACTTCCTACCCCTTCCTTACTCTTCCTTCCTCTTCCTTCCCCATCTTTCCTGCCCCACCCCCTCCCCAACCTCACATCAGTCCAACACATGTCCTCCAGGTGACACCCATACTGCAAAGAATTATTACATTATTTGACTAATATTTCTAGTGAGTATTTTCCTGGTGAAGGTCCTTCCTTCACCAGGGACGACGACGGCCTCCAGATATTATTTGTTTATTATTCAAAACAGCAAAACATACAATTGTATAAATTATCTTTGCAATCAAGCAAAATCATTGACGTCCACACACACATACAGGCACAGAGCCTGAACATATGAGCAGACATCCGGCTGGCACACACACACACACACACACACACACACACACACACACACACACACACACACACACACACACACACACACACACACACACACACGTTACCCATCACCCGCCGGCCTGTGTCTCCTTAAGATGCTCCAGCATCCAGGCACCAATCAGGCCTTGAATAGGAGAAAATGACAGGTTTGGGAGGGATTCATTCTGCTGGACAGCAATTTTCTGACAAACCCCAGGGCCGTGATATCCATACAACAAATGTGGAGAGCTGTTGTGATTGCTTTTCAATCAAGCGGGACAAACACTAATTCGATTTCTTTCCTTTTTTTGGGGAGGGATTGTGGAATTAGGCGGTGTCTTTGGTGGAGTGTGGCTGACTGGCACCTCTCTGATAGCCTTGGCGATAGCCGCCGCGCGCCGTCTTGGCTCACTGTCTTCCTTCCGTCAAGGCTTTATTAGAGAGAGAGAGAGAGAGAGAGAGAGAGAGAGAGAGAGAGAGAGAGAGAGAGAGAGAGAGAGAGAGAGAGAGAGAGAGAGAGAGAGAGAGAGAGGGGCACAGAGACAGAGAGAAAGACAGAGACAGACAGAGAGATGTAGCAGAGGAGTAAGGAGAGCGCAAGCACTTCGTGTCTCACACGTTCAGAATGTCAGAGCTGTCTGAGTGTGTCAAGCTTGAAGAGCTCCTCTGATTGTTTTGTTATTGTTTGTCTAATGTCCTGCCACGCTATTTTAATATCACCATTTCACGTCCCGCCATTGTGGTGGGAAAAAACAACACTCATAAAGCAAATTTCCTCAACATCCATACCATCTCTTTGTTGACATCGGGTCGACTCTTTAACGTTTTCCCGTTCACCGCGTTCCTATCTCGCGTGCTGGTCGCCCGCAGCAGATGGACCCCGGATCTACAGTGAGAGTCCACAGTGCAGGTTCAAACCAACGCATACGTTGATCCCCTATTGATCCGAACCCGGGATTCATGTGTCAAAGCGTGGGCCGGTGGGGCTGCTGGCCTGGGAGCCGATGATTCACCTCCCTTAATTCATTCATATCATGTGTTGTTCTCCCTCCTCTGGACGTGTGTGTGTGTGTGTGCAGACGGACGCGGCGCTCATGTACGATGCAGTGCACGTGGTGGCCGTGGCCGTGCAACAGTCTCAGCAGATCACCGTCAGCTCCCTGCAGTGTAACCGCCACAAGCCCTGGCGCTTCGGGAACCGCTTCATGGCTCTCATCAAAGAGGTAGAGGATCCCAACGCACACACACACACACACACACACACATGTACACACAGTCCAGACACATACACACAGAGACATAGCCCTACACACACACACACAGACATACACTCAGACACATATACATGCACACACACATATACAAATACACTCGCACACATTTACATATATACATGGCCACACACACACACACACACACACACACACACACACACACACACACACACACACACACACACACACACACACACACACACACACACACACACACACACACACACACACACACACACACACACACACACATATACATGACCACACACACACATACACACCAACACACACACACATTATTATAAGCACACGCACACACACATCCACTCCCCCACCCACACACAAACACACACAATCACTCACTCAGACGCACATGCATGCACTGACTCAAACACAAAGACGCACACATAAACACGTTGCATGGTTGGAGACACAAACAACACATAGACACATAGATGCACAAACATACAAACATATATGAAAACATGCAAAATGATAAAGCAAATTGAGAAGCATATCCTGGGCAATTACAGAAAACTTGAAATACATCCAGATACATATACTTGAATGGAAATGCAATGGATGTGCACTGAAACATGAATCTTTCTTTTCTCCTTTGGCTTGCAACCTTTCCACGACAAGGAGGTAGGATAGCAACCCACCTGACATCTATTGTACATTTCAGTCGTGACAGAGAGAGAGAGAGAGAGAGAGAGAGAAAGAGAGAGAGTTGGACATTATTTGATGGCTTTGGAATCATTATTCTGTGGAGTGCTTTCTATCAGTTAAAGCGGGCCAGCTGTTCCAAAGCCCTGCCCAGGGTATAGAAGGGCAGGTATGGCCACCCTTTCACCTCGCACTATCCCCAGGCCCCGCTGACACACACACACATAGGGGGCTAAAGGAGACGGGGGCTGAGGTTGTAGAGTGCAAACGGGGTTGGTGGCCATTGCAGCAGATTACATTTCAAAAGGGATGTTTATAAAAAGCGACATAATTGCTTGCCATTCAAATTGCCAGCTCTTCCTCCTCTCCGCTCTCCGTCTATTTATCTGTCAATGTTCTTGCCTGTTATATCTTTCTCTGTCTCGGTTTATCTCTGTCTTGTTCTGTCCGTCTCTCTCTCTCTCTCTCTCTCTCTCTCTCTCTCTCTCTCTCTCTCTCTCTCTCTCTCTCTCTCTCTCTCTCTCTCTCTCTCTCTCTCTCTCTCTCTCTCTCTCTCTCTCTCGCTGTCTGTCTGTTATGACCATGTCGTTTCTGTGAGGTCAAGCCCCGGGTCCTAGAGCCCTCATGTTCATGTCGTTGTTCTATTAGCCAGATAGTTCTCAACAAATAAAGTCTGCTGTTTGCACTAGCTTGACCCTCTGCTGTGCTGGTGGCCGGGTGTTGAAACCACTGCCTGTGCTCACTGGGGATGAAGGGGTACACAGGCTTACAGGCTTATAGTTGTAATACCGCCTTGTGCTACATGGTTCTAGACTATGAGTAGGGCAGAAAACTGGTCGCAGCAAATGACAATGTAGCATTCAAAGTCAGTAAGATCAGTACCCATAAACATGCAGCATTTATTTAAACTAGCATGAGAAGAAACACTGCCATCCACTTGCATGGTAAACATTGCTCAGGCTCTACGCTTTATTTTGTGTCAATCATACAATAATAATAAGGTATCAAAACCATCAGTTAACGCCAAATTAGATGACTGCCTGAGTGCCTGATATAGCCGACTTGAGGTATGTCGTGTGTCCACGCCACTGCACGCTTTATTAGTCCTGTGTCTGTCATTCGCAGAGCGTAGTCTCCACAAATTCACAGAGAGTCACCAAAAGTCATCATCATCTGGTGAACACATAGCAGGGAAAGACGAGCCAGACATTCATCACTACATCACGTACCCGTATCCCAGCATCCGTTGTCGTAGACCCGCTATACTGTGGACTAGTTCACAGCCCAACATCACTGCCAACCGTTCCAGTTTTGTGAATCCCGTGATGGGATGGATGGGGACTGTATCCAGTCAATGAGATCAGAGCTGAAGGAACAGACTGAGGCCTCCTGTCAGTGCGAGTGATGAATAATGCCCAGGCCTGTGACTCCCACATCTTCCAAAGATAGAGTCAGCAGCCCACAGCACACCCTGGGTAACGCGGGAAACATTTGCCGTGTCTGAAAAAAAAAGGCTTTTACTGCTCTCAACCACTTTCATGGTGAATTGTTCGCTATCAAAAGGCTCTTCGTGCCCATACACGTCAAATAATTGCCCTCTCCCTTCCACCAACAAAGCCTTCCCCGCCTCTGTAAAGCCAGCCTATGTAGTTACCTTTAGACTGGGAGGAAGTGCTAATATGTGTATGTCGGTGTTTGTGTGTTGTGTGTGTGTTTCCGTCCGTGTGTGGCTGACAAATGTGAAACTGTCTATGGCCGAGGATTTGTTCACTTCAACCCTTCTTTCAGAATGACATTTAAGCTTTTCAATGGGCAATATTCTCACTGTGTGTGTGTGTGTGTGTCTCTCTCTCTCTCTCATTCTCTCCCCCTCTCTCTCTATCCAGGCCCGTTGGGATGGCCTGACTGGAAGGATCACTTTCAACAGGACCAATGGCTTAAGGACAGACTTTGACCTGGATGTCATCAGTCTCAAAGAGGAAGGACTAGAGAAGGTTGTTTACTCACACTCCTCGCCTCCCATGTGTATGTATGTGTGTGTGTGTGTGTGTGTGTGTGTGTGTGTGTTCATGCGAGTGTACGTGTGAGTGCGCCTTAGTATATATCCTTTCATGCTGGCCTCTGTTTGTGTCTTGGCAATTCTCCTATTTGTGCCGGAGCACATGCTGCAACGTCAGAGCCTCGGGGCGCGCAGATCATGAATATTGTGTACATTATGCATCCTCTGCCTCGAAATGAGATTTCCCCAGCGCTTAGGAGTCACTTAAGATTCGTCCGGGAGAGCTGGCGAATCCTGCTTAACACCGCAGGTACTGCGGGCACGCCTGCAAGTAGCGGCGACTACTCCACATCCCTGTGTCCCCCCCGTCCCCTCCCCTAAAACTTATCTCCCCCCGCCCCCACCTGTGTGAGCCACTCTGATCCCGACCCCCTCGCTCCCTCCGCACTACTTTGTGCATCCGCACCTCCATGAATAATTTTCGCCTATTAATAAAGAACCCTTCAGAAGCCCTCCAGCCTCATGAAGGCTGAATTAAAGAGTTGATTTGCAATTATAAAACCCGTCTTGGGGCACGAAGAGGAGAGGAGCAACTCCCCCCCCCCCCCCCTTTCCTCCCCCCTCCACCCCTCTCTCAAACACACACACACACACACACACACACACACACACACACACACACACACACACACACACACACACACACACACACACACACACACACACACACACACATTCACGCTCACCTCCCTGGTCCCTAATGCTGGAGGAGCTGTTATGTCCAGCAGCGGTAGCGTTAGTGTGTGTGGCCCCAGGTCAGGATGCTCTCCATGGGCACAGGGGAGTCTAGGGTGAGGTGGTGGGGGAGTCTAGGGTGGAGTGGTGGGGGAGTCTAGGGTGAGGGGGTGGGGGAGTGTAGGGGGTGTGGGAGAGTACAGAGGAAAGGGATATCCATTATCCCCACAGGGGCTGGTTCATGTTGCAGCCGGCGGTACAGAACAGTGTGGTGGTGGTGGATGTGGTGGAGGCGCAGTGAGGTCGGGGCTCCGGGGGCCGGGGGCTGTGGTTGAGGGATGGGGTGGGTGAGGGGTGTGGGTTTTTATTATAGGGGGTTTAGGAGAGGACAACATGTTGAGATGCGGATCCTCTCTTCTTAGAACACTCCCACCATCCCGCCCTCCCAGCATGCAAGTGTACAAAACACAAGATGTGCACCTGCACCAACCCCCCCCCCCCCCCCCCCCCACACACACACACACACACACACACACACACACACACACACACACACACACACACACACACACACACACACACACACAGACACAGACACAGACACGCACACACACACACACACACACACACACACACACACCCACACATAAACACACCAACCAGGCACGTACATCACTCACACCACCACGGACGCAAACACCTACACATACACACACGCATACACACACGCGCAGACACGCATGCAGACATGCGCACATGCCAGAACGCACTTATCCACAAACACCCACCCACACACACAAACAATCACACTCAATCACACACATGCACACAATCAAACAAACCCACACACACCCACACACACACACACACACACACACACACACACACACACACACACACACACACACACACACACACACACACACACACACACACACACACACACACACACACACACACACACACACACACACACACACACACACACACACACACACAGGGAGCTCAATCAGCCTATCAGGCCATCTGTAATGCTGACCGGCAGGCTTTCCTATCGGCAAAGAAAAACGGATGTGCAGTAAGCTTAGTGGAAGTGAGGGGGGGTTGGGAGGCTAGTTGGGGGGTGCGGGGTTGGGATGGTGGTCCTCACCCTAGATCATCTCTTATATTTTCTCCCCTGCAGTACTTTCAGTATGAGCAAGCAAGCGGAACGCCTTGACAGTGTTCAGAGTTCACAGAGCTGTCGACTGTGTCCTGCAGGCACTGCTGTTCTCTGCATGCATCCAGGATAAGGAATGGTGTGTGTGTGTGCGTGTGTGTGTGGGTGTGGGGGCGCGCCTGTGTGTGGACGCGTGTGTGTTTGCGTGCGTGTGTGTGTGTATCTTGGATTTTGTTTAACCTTTGTAAACCCACCCCACAGATCAATTCAAATATTGATTGTATGTATTGAGGGTGGCGAAACAAATCCTGATTGATTGCTGACCGTTGACTGATGCTTGGCCCTCCAGATCGGGACTTGGGATCCTCCGAGTGGCCTGAACATGACCGACAACCAGAAGGGCAAGACGACCAACGTCTCCGACTCGCTGGCCAACCGCTCCCTGGTCGTCTCCACCCTGCTGGTGAACATTTCTCCTTTTTTCCTCCCAGCTAGAATCTCATTTGGCATTCAGAGGGAACGGCCTCCAGTCGAAGCTGAAATTGCCAATCCGTATCTGTGTGGGTGCAATTACAGAGGGGCTAAGCACAGGCAGTCCTGGCCTTTTAATTGATTATCTCAGGAGGTGTGTTCACTTTAAGCTTTTCCTCTCTGAAAAATCCTCCAGAACCCTACCTTAGAAGTCTTGCCATGGTAGACGGGTTTCCTACGTGTCTGCGACCAGCTTCACTGGCTCCCCAGCGCGGGCTGCTCTCGACACCGGCTCCCTCAGCCTGCTCAAGCCTGAACAACCGATTGGTTAAAAGTTCTGTACACGACTGATTGCAGTGCTGCCAGACTTACCACTTTGATTTCCCAAAAGCCGCTTTTGAGTGAATAATTGTGGGTTCAGTCCAACAGTATACCTAGGATATTGTTTTCTTGGGGTGCGATGTTCCGGCTTTGCTAAAGTGCCTTTCAATTTTCTACAAACAAACCATTTTTACACCCAATAACCTGCACACACACAGACAAAGCCAAATGTTCGATTTTGAATGAGTGTGTGTACATTTGGCTGTGCGTGTGTTGGTGAATGTTTATTAATGCATGTGTCTGTGTTTTTGTGTGTGTTGGTTAATGTGTGTTAATGTGTGTGTGTGTGTGTGTGTGTGTGTGTGTGTGTGTGTGTGTGTGTGTGTGTGTGTGTGTGTGTGTGTGTGTGTGTGTGTGTGTGTGTGTGTGTGTGTGTGTGTGTGTATTCTTGTGAGTGTGTGTGTGCCTGCGTGTATGTCCTTGTGTAAGTCCCTTTATACGTGAGACCACATATCAACTCAGCTCCTGATCTGTGTGTTCATGTTCGCAACAAAAAGGATTCGGGATATTCTGGACTGAAGAGGATCTTTTTGAAAGACATCCCCTGTTGTGTAATTAAGACTAGAGAGTGTGTGAGAGAGAGAGAGAGAGAGAGAGAGAGAGAGAGAGAGAGAGAGAGAGAGAGAGAGAGAGAGAGAGAGAGAGAGAGAGAGAGAGAGAGAGAGAGAGAGAGAGAGAGAGAGAGAGAGAGAGAGAGAGAGAGAGGATAAATAATATCAATTAAAGTGTGGGTAGTTATTATTTCTGTGAGCAGGCCTCCCATCCTTCCAGCACGCCGGGAAGGGATTGGATTGCTGTTATTAGTTAAGACTCTGCTTCAGCTGTAATTGCCATATCGGGATTGAGTCTGTGGGAGATATTTGATGGCCGTGGGAGAGAGAGAATGAGAGAGAGAGACAGAGAGAGACAGAGAAAGGGACTGAGGGAAAGAGAGAGAGAGAGAGAGAGAGAGAGAGAGAGAGAGAGAGAGAGAGAGAGAGAGAGAGAGAGAGAGAGAGAGAGAGAGAGAGAGAGAGAGAGAGAGAGAGAGAGAGAGAGAGAGTGTGTGAGCCAGAGAGAGAGACAGAGAGAGGTACTGAGAGAGAGAGACACACACATAGAGAGAGATAGAGAGATAGAGAAGGGGGGCGGGGGTGCTAACAGTAATTGGGTTTTGTTATATTTGACTGATTCACACTTTCATCCATTTTCACATCATTTTCGGTGGATTATGTTTATCCATAAAACATGATGTAATTACCTCCAAGATCTCGGCCTTATCAACAGTTTATCTACCCGAGGAATCACTCATCTAGTTTTATGCGAGACGTAAACTCCCTTGGAGAGGCATTGCGGCAATCTTTGAAGTCTCAGGATGAAATGGATTGTGCCACGCTCTTTTTTTTCTTTTTTTTCACTGGATTACAGATGTGGTGCCTCTCGTCGTGTAATTGGCTCTAAACAATACAAATGTGTTGTCTCGTCATAATGGTTTGAAGCGTATGTCTGTATTTCGCTAATACACCATGAGGGATGTCTGTTAGTCGATCGGCTCAAAGGGCCCAGCAATCACTCTATTGTAAAAGGTAGAGTGAGGGGAGAGCGAAGCCGCCCCACCCTCCCCCCTCTCTGCCAATAGATGTTCGGTATGCCAGACATGCAACGCCATTAATTGAAAGAGAATTCATTGTGTTGCCGTTCATCCGCTCCCATTGTGCAGCGTGTCAGTCAGCCATTAGGCTGCCATAAAAAGGTGGTAAATAAAGAGAGCGAGTGGCCCCCGAAAACCAAATTAATCCTCACAGGGCCGCTTGCTATCGGTTGAGCAAGAGAGTATAAAAGTGAGGGAGCGAGCTCAACATTCTTGGACAAAGACGGATGAAGTGAAGCTGTAATTAGTCCGTTTTGTGTATGAATTAGATTACAATGACAAATACGCACGGTGAAGGATCATTAAGCAATACGTTGGCTTCGGTAAAACATATGTTCTTCGAGGAACATCATATCCTGTGGATTATCTCATGGCCCGGCACCTCATCCTTCAAACAAGCCTCAATAAGCGGGCGTCGACCGTCATCCGCTCAGCTGCAGGACATTAGCATTATTATAAACTAGGGAACCTTATTAGCCCGGATCTAATTATGCACTGAGCGCAACCCCGCTCCTGCCGTTCCCACAGAGGTAAATGCTAATGAAAGAATGTTTTATCTCGCGTCCAATTGCTACGGATCATTCCTGTTAGTACAAGGTCTCTGGGCACCCATTGCGCTATGTCAAGTATTTAACGGCCGTGTTTGCGATCGGCTGGTTGGTTCCGTTTCATTTGTTTGTATATGAATGTGCTCGGTGAAAGAGATGCGATTCATCCCCATTGTTTTGGTAAAGGTGTTGCCGTTTTATTTATTCATTTGGTTTTGGGATTTGCTGCGTCACAGCCAATGGGCAGCTTAACAGGATCAATAACATCAAAATAAAATTTGTAATGTGCACAGATGAGCCAGCATTATTTGTATTTTTCCCTTCTTTTTTCGTTTGCTGCTGCTGTTGAGCAAAACAAAACGCCATTTTTAATTTGTTTCAAAAGGAATAACGGCAATTTTACATTTAGCCGAGCAAGCAAGCGAGCGTCTGCAGATGATAAACGCATAGGCTGTTTATCCTTAATTAGGGTTCTTTCTCTTTTTTTTGCCCAGATAGTCTTGTCTTGCTATTTTTTTCCCCTACCGGTGCCTTTTAATTAAAGAAGCGCCGGCCACCATCTGAAACACGGCCTTGCTGCTGTGCGCGACGGGCAGATGGAGGAGGGATCGGGAGGGGGGACAGGCAGAGCAGGTGGGGGTGGGATGGCAGGGCCACTTGCACACGCATGAGCCTCCGAAAAGGGAAGGTTCTGCCATTCGCCATCACAGCTCGCAGTCGGCTGGATTTGAACTCGCAGGGAGATAACGTGCGGAGAGTGCGCTAGCTACACATGTAATCTCATTCCGGGGTTCCGCTCCTGTTTCAGATGATGTGTTTACGTGCAGAGCGAGAAGTAGGGCCCTCGTGTTTATGAGATTAATTTGGATTAAAGTATTGAGCAGCGTTTTGGAAACCGTGCCAGCCACACACCGCACCATTAACGTGAAACTGAGAGTGCCGGCATGTTTCTCTCTCTCTCTCTCTCTCTCTCTCTCTCTCTCTCTCTCTCTCTCTCTCTCTCTCTCTCTCTCTCTCTCTCTCGATGAACGCCCATTTTTGCATTTATGAAAAATGTTTGTTTGTTGTCTGCTCTCCGACTTTTTTTAAATTTCTATATTTGGAATCTCGTTGAAATTCGGCTTTGAGGAAAAGTAATTGGGATGTAAATCAAAAATGACATTAAAACCCAAAACACATAAACGCATTAAGAATGTGTATCGACATCACTGATTGACGTATGGGTAAATACAGGATGGGAGCGGGACTTGGAACCCCAGCATGAACACACTGCGCAGCGCTCCAACACCCGCCGCAGGTGTTTCACAGGCACGCTATAAGTGGTGCTCAGTGTTAATGCGTCTAGTGGCTGTTTATGATAATTACAGTCTTTCACATTCGATGGAAGGTGAGAGGTTATGTTCTGCTAATGGGCTGACAATAGCTTATTTTGTGGATAACACGCTGGATAACACTTATTATTATAGTTTGCTCAGTGGCAGGGAGAGAGAGAGAGAGAGAGAGAGAGAGAGAGAGAGAGAGAGAGAGAGAGAGAGAGAGAGAGAGAGAGAGAGAGAGAGAGAGAGAGACAATCATATCAGGAATTAAAGGAAGGTTAGGTTGCCAGCTGTGGAGATAAAGGGAGAAAGAGAATGGGCGTTGCTCACAGAGCAACACAGCAAAGGTACGTCTGCTTATCTGATCGCTAGGGGTTGTTACATTGTTGTGGCAGACGGCATCGCCATTGATTTAATTTCAGTCGCCCCAGAGAATGGTTGTGAGCGCTTCGTGGGAACGGCGTCCTAGCGTCATCTCCTCCCTCGATTCCTAGGATTCATTAAGATAGAGCCACGCACGCACTCATCAGAGATCTGGTGTAATGTGTCTTGCCTATTTCAGTCTGTATATAAAGTATAGAGATCAAACACATAGAATATAAAGACTTCTAAGAGGCCAAGGCTCGACCACCAGGCAAGACCCAAATGCATTGAGCAGTAAACAGCCTGGAGATAAACGGTTCCATGTTGTTGAATGAATAAAAGAAGGATGAATCCAAAGTAGGATAAAAAAAGACTGGTTTCCTGCCCTGTGAGTCCTGCATTCAGGACAACACTGGATGGCTGCAACACACCCGTGGAGAGCAACCTGTGTAGCTCTGGGCAGATCTCCACGCTAATTCTGACTCTACTAAAGCTAGGGCTCGGTTGCCATGGCAATTACCGCCAAATCAAACACTGGGAGCAGCATGGTGCGTTCTGGTTCACTGGCCGTTTGGCTTTTAAGGTTGTGGGCTTGAGAAAAATAGAGATGGTTATAGTACTCGTGCCTTTATAGTGAACGGCCGGGTTACAACATTTACTTTGTGTGTGTTTCTGTTTTATTTGCCTTTCATCTAGTATCGTCCAATAGACTCTGGTCACAAGCACACAGAAAGCTTTTGAGTCACTGCTCTGCTGATTTCTGTAGCCTTGAATTTATGTTTTCCATGCAATGTTTGTGGTTGTGCAGTTGTATTGCAATCCAGCCATCGTGAGGACGAAGGAGCTTAAAGTTGCATGTTTTTATCTTTGTGCTGTTATCAACATTACATCAGTTGAGTTCTGGGCAATGCCTGCAGCAACGCAGTGCACCACACCTGTCAGAAGCAGTGCAATCACACCAAACAAAGGCTTCAAAGCCTCAAAATCATTGGCCGTTTTGCCACGATCACTATCATTTCTTAAATTCTGATATTATACATATATATATATATATATATATATATATATATATTACATTATATAATATACTTTTATTATGAATGAGTATGTCTGACCTGTCTGATTAGAGGCTGGTTAATATATGAAAGCTGTTAGCCTTCTTTTTATTCCTTTGCTTCATGACTTGATTAGCAGCAGAAAGCCAGGACAGATGGTGCCAGAAGTTTAGAGAATGAACAAAAACAACTGAATGGAAAAAAGTGGTAAAAAAAAAGAGGAAGATATTATATAGAGAAAATATGGTCAGAGAAATGCAAAGAAGAACCTTAATTATTCTGCCACCTAGGCCCAGGATTGGCTTCCACTAATTCAGTGTGTGTGCGTGTGTATGTGTGTGTGTGTGTGTGTGAGGGTGTGATTAAATGTGTGCCTATCTAAATGTAGGTAAGTGTGCATTCATTTGTGTGTCTGTGTCTGTGTGTGTTTGCGTGTGAGTGTAAGTAATTGTACATTTGTGTGTGTCTGTGTAATTGTCTTTGCATGTGTTATCGGTGTGGGTCAATGTGTGTGTGCATGCATGCGTGAGAGCGTGTGTGAGGGACAGTCCATCGGAATCCCTTATCGTATTGACAGTGCATGAGGTGCCCTGAGAGCCCGGGCAGCCGGCCTGTGGATCCCGGGTGCAGTAGAGTCATGGATATGGGGGGGGGGGGGGGGGGGATTAGCTCCTTTGTGCCTGTCTGGTCCCCCTCATCCACCCCCATTGGTCCAGTGGCACATGCTCACACACACTGCACACTACAATCATATCAGACAGTCACACACACACGCATACACATACAGACACAGAACTGGGCAGGCATGCACGCACACATGGACACGCGCACACACAAACACAACCGCACACACACACACACACACACACACACACACACACACACACACACACACACACACACACACACACACACACACACACACACACATAAATCTCTCTCTCTCTCTCTCTCTCTCTCTCTCTCTCTCTCTCTCTCTCTCTCTCTCTCTCTCTCTCTCTCTCTCTCTCTCTCTCTCTCTCTCTCTCTCTCTCTCTCTCTCATGCACACAATAACACACACATACAGTTGGATTAGCCGTCCCACACTTCTCATCCCCCAGCCAGGTAGCGGTGTTCATCTGGTCCAACACACACACACCCACACACACCCCCTCATACACAGACGCACACACACACACACACACACACACACACACACACACACACACACACACACACACACACACACACAGCCCAAGAGAGCCGATATCGCAGCATCGTACACCTATTCTCCAATCCGTTATCGGGAGGTAAAAGGTGTCCAGTATTGCGTGCGGAGAGGCTTATGTCCCCTTCCCCCTCTCCCCTGCCTCCCCCTCCTCCCCCTACCCTTTACTCCTGTATACCAACAGTAAGCACCCCCCCCTCCCCTCTCTCCCCCTACCCTTTACTCCTGTATACCAACAGTAGGTAACCAATGCTGTCTTTCCCTTCCCACAGGAGGAGCCCTACGTGATGTTCAAGAAGTCGGACAAGCCGCTGTACGGCAACGACCGCTTCGAGGGCTACTGCATCGACCTGCTGCGGGAGCTGGCCGCCATCCTGGGCTTCACCTACGAGGTGCGGCTGGTGGAGGACGGCCGCTTCGGGGCCCAGGACGAGTTCACGGGCCAGTGGAACGGCATGGTGAAGGAGCTTATGGACCACGTGAGTCGCGAACGCAGTGTGTTCCTGTTGGCGCACGCGCACACACGCATGTCGGGGGTGAGGGCGGAGGGTGTGGGAGCGGGAGGTACCCTGTGGCGCGGAGAAGCTGCGATGGAATCCCTGTTTGGGGGGGGGTGGACTACCCTTGCTCCACTGGTGGGGAAGGGAGTGACAGTGCCGCGTGTAGCCCCCCCCACATACACAAACTCACTCACGCACACACACACACACCACAGAGTCTACATCATTAGACAGGACCAACTCAGGCTTGGTGAGGACGGAGTGCCTGGGCACGAGAAGAGCAGGCAGTGCAACGCCGATAATCAATATCTGACCCTGTTAAGAGCAGAGACCAGCGTTGCATCTCCCAGGGCTCCAGAAGGCACCGCCTCTTGTCCGGCCTGCCTCTTGATCAGGCCTTGATTGGCTGTCAGGACAGTCCCCCGGCCGGAGCGGCCAATCCCCTGCGAGCCAACCCTCAGTGTGGACTTTGCGTGCCGACTGCTCTTCCAGGGCCGGGGCTTGACTCAGGCAGACGGTAATTGCATCCGACAGGCCTTCAGAAGAGTGTCGGGAAGACGACTTGCGGGGAGAAGTTGGGCTGAGGAGGACGTGGCAAATGGAGCCGAACATGTTGGATGTCTCCTGTCAGGAGCTTTCCAAAACTGATCTTTTTCCCCCCACCTCTGTGTGATGCTGAAGGGGGACCATATAGAGTTCATTTTAATCCACCAAACATTTTATGTGCGGTTGGATTTAAAAGGTATAGGAATGGGCGTGAGAACATTGCTGCTGAAAATAAAACACACCGTTTGTGATCAGATCGGCGCTTGTTTACGCATTGGTTATTATAATATATATAGAAAATAAGAGCAGAGAGCAACCCCTGTGATCCATTTTAATGTCCTGTCACGATATCGTCTGAGATTTATTTATCAACTTAAACTCATTTAAGACATTCAGTTTGCTGTTTATTGCACTTGCAAAAAAAAAGAGCGGTCATTAAATAAGATAGAAGGGTGTATCGTTCTTTTAAAAGAGAACTGGGGAATGGCGTCTTGCTCAGGCTGTTTTATGAACAGTCGCATGTGTGTGTGTGTGTGTGTGTGTGTGTGTGTGTGTGTGTGTGTGTGTGTGTGTGTGTGTGTGTGTGTGTGTGTGTGTGTGTGTGTGTGTGTGTGTGTGTGTGTGTGTGTGTGTGTGTGTGTTTGTTTGTTTGTTTGTGTGTGTGCACCGTTTTTAAACGGGTGTTGAGGGACAAATGAAGGCCTGGGTTCAGTTAGTTTAATGGTGTTTTTTTGGACCCACAGCGTGAACAAGAGAGGGGGAAAGAGTCAGTTCAGTAGGGTATAGTGGCTCTGACAGGCGAGAGAGAGAGAGAGAGAGAGAGAGAGAGAGAGAGAGAGAGAGAGAGAGAGAGAGAGAGAGAGAGAGAGAGAGAGAGAGAGAGAGAGAGAGAGAGAGAGAGAGAGAGAGAGAGGAGAGAGAGAGAGAGAGAGAGAGAGAGAGAGAGAGAGAGAGAGAGAGAGGGGAAGTTAAAGATAGAGAGAGAGAGGGGAAGTTAAAGATAGGCAGACAGAGAGAGGGGCTTTAAATTTCCTTTCAAGCACCCTGGGACAGACTGTTTGTGATGTGTAAAAATGCCCTGTTTTCTTAATTTGATAGCCTCTAACAACCTCTCAGCGTGGCTGACTTACGACCCGTCCTGCTAACCCTCCTTCCCCTCTTTCCTTCATCTCTCCATTCCCCCCCATGTCTCTTTCCCCCCTGTCTCCCCCTGCGTTGACAGAGGGCCGATCTGGCCGTGGCTCCCCTAGCCATCACCTACGTGCGAGAGAAGGTCATCGATTTCTCCAAGCCCTTCATGACGCTGGGGATAAGTATCCTGTACCGCAAGCCCAACGGCACCAACCCGGGGGTCTTCTCCTTCCTCAACCCCCTGTCGCCCGATATCTGGATGTATATTCTGCTGGCTTACTTGGGTGTCAGTTGTGTGCTGTTTGTCATAGCCAGGTAACATAATCACGCTCGCGGGCTTTCGCACAAACACACACACACACATACACACACACACACACACACACACACACACACACACACACACACACACACACACACACACACACACACACACACACACACACACACACACACACACACACAAACACACACACACACACACACACACACACACACACACACACACACACACACACACACACACACACACACACACACACACACACACACACACATACACATATGTTCAGTCTAGCGTCGTTCAGCTTTGGAGCATCGCCTCTCTCTGAGTAACGGCAGACTAATCACTTGGTAATCATGTGGGATGTTTATCCTGATATACAGGTTGTATATGTATATATATATATATATATATATATATATATATATATATATATATATCCTGAGCGATGCCTTCTCAGGCTCTCACATAGCAAAAGCCCATCACTCACTGACACTAATCAACAGCCGTACGTCCTAGCGCAGAATTAAATCCTATAAAACTATAATGGGATCACATAGCCACAAGCTTGTTTCTTGTAGTTATGATGAATGCCATGCAAAGTTTCAGTCTGTTCTGATATTAACAAACAGGAAGGGATCTTGCCATGGATTCAGCAGTTGGATTGCTTAGTATAATTGCTTAATACTGCCCCGAACTGGTTGTGCACTTTTTGGTTCTGGTCGCTGTGATAAGTGCTGCCTTGAAGGCCATAGTCACACAAACCTAAAGTTATCTCAGCCGTTATGTTATGACTGAAGTGCATGAGAGTTTGTTTGTGTGTGCGTGTGACTATGTGTGTGTGAGTGTTTTCGAGAGTATGTTGTGCCAGAGTATGTGTGTTGGTGGTTAGTGTAACCGTGGATGTGTACGGCTGCTGTGGCCCTGCTCCACCCACCTCTCCTCCGCCCTCCCTCCTGTCTCAGAGTCTGTGCCGTCTTTTCCTTTCTGTCGCTTTTTCTTTGCCATGCTTCAAACACCCTGTGTCACGCCCCGACACAGGACTGTCGGGAACATTCATGAGGAAACATCCAGGCAGGCTGATGACTTTAGAAGGGCCTCCTTGAGGGCTTTCTAAATGGTTCTTTTACTCTCGTATTCTACTTTCTGTTTTAGAGGATTTTGTTGACTTCATCAGATCCCATAAAATGAACAGTTTCATCATTTAAATTAATGAACTCCCCCCTAAGCTCATGAAAGTGCATTTCATTAAGAGCTAAACATGCCCCATTGGGACATCCGTACAAGACCGTACCAAAGATGATGGTGGAATGAGGCACAGTGGCCAGCCTTAAACCTTAATGGAAGGAGACTGAAAGACAGCTAATGGTGCAATGGCGAATAAAATGTCGACTCCCTGTTACGTTTGTGCTAGTGCACTTGTAGTCGATAAAATCAGGTTTTGACGGACAGGAAGTTTATTGTTGATCGATCAGCTTGTTGCCAGTGGCTGAGATTTGAAGCATGAGGAAAGGAAAATAACAGGAAGGAAATCTTGCGTTAACTCTTAAACTTTTGAGAGGCAGCCCGCAATGCCACAGCAGCGGCGGTGCTTGCGAGAGTTTTATGGTTAACGCAGGTGCATTTCTTTTATCTTCTTCAATGTTACTGGCAATATGATCACAAAAGAAACTAAAAAAGCAGCAACTGTCATCTAAGTTGGTTCAGAATATGCACCTATTTTTTATGTGTTCCATAACAATCAGCCAATTATGGGTAAGTCTATATCACATCCCGCCCCCCCTACCCCCCTACCCCCTCTCTGCTCCCTTTTCTTTCCTGTTATGTATAGACAGATGCATGCCAGGGTCTAATTGCATGTGGTCACTATAGAGCACTAGAAATACAAAGGTCAACACCACAAACTAACAGTTGATACCTTGCTGTGCAAATCTAAAGTCGTATGTGTTTGTTCACATTATACTACATAATATCTATGTATGCTTGTGTGTGTGTTGCTGCGTTGGGTGATTAAGCGTGTGTGGTTCAGTGAATGAAGAAGACTGCCAGAGAATGGAGGCTGGGTTTCGAATGGAGACTGAATGCCGGGCTAATTGAAAAGTGCCAAAGTGGAAGACAACAGAGTTTCGCTCCTCTTCTGCTATATGTGGTCGTACTTAATGTGGCTGCCACAGTACAGAACAACCCCAAAAAAACGTTTGAACAAAAAGTTGCATAATTCTGTTTAGACATCTGCTGTTATCACCACTTGCCACAGTCTGATGATGGCAGTGCGTCTTGCAATCACAGTGTCTTCTAATGGCTTCGGCCCAGCTGCTTACTTGCTGTGAAGCAGGTGACGAAAGATCTGCAACAATATTCTCCGTCGTACATTCTCTGGAAGCACATGGGGGATATTCTTACTGTGTTACACTTTTAGGTTGTGAATAAACTTGATTGATTCTACTGCATCCAATTAATTTTCTTTAGGATGGCCAAGCAGCAGAGGCAGCAGTACGTGGGAATGATCATAGCAGTCCTGCAGATCGTTCCTTAGTTCATCTAATTAAGATATTGACATCCAGAACTCACTTCCTCTACTCTGAATTACAATATCTCCCTCTTCAAAGTCTGTCTCACATCAAAGTGTTCAGATAAGCACTTTACCGCCAAAGTGTCGATGGTGCTATAACGGCAGGCTCATATGAAAGGCACATTCCCAAACTCACAATGGCCCTTTAACAGAACATTTATATTCAGTTTTTGCTCGGTTTGAACGCAGTCCACCCACTTAGCTTGATTAATCCTTGAGGGCTTTTGGAAAGCCGCTGATGAAAATCCTCTGGTACACTTCGAGTGCGTCTCCGAGGTATTGATTGTCAATAAGCGTGTGAATGGGAGGAAACCACAAGCGTTTGTGGGAGATATTTGATATGCTTGGGAGGAAAATAGGGACACAAGCCGTGCTCATCCTGCTTCTAAGACGGGAAATAATCCCGATCCAATTCCACGTCTGTGGAGTCACGTTTGTGAATCTACCTTCAGTGACATTGGCCTCATTGGGATATAATCACGTGCACCCAGTGACCTCACCTCCGTTTTAAAATGAGAGATAACAGGCTGCCACTGTTCTTCCCCTGCTGGTGAGTGTTCCCTGCCTGGGGTGCGTCTGCTTATCTCCGTGCCGTAACCTTGCCCAAAGTTTTCCCTCAACGTGGCTGCAGATGACCCGAGATTCTGTAAGGGCGGCGTAATTGGATCACAGAATGACAGCGCGCCGGCGGACAGCGTTAAACTGAGTGACGGGTTAAGCCATGTTGTTCCCCTACGAGCGGAAATGTTTTCAGCTATTGCTGTTTCCTTTTTGCATCCGTTATCCCCCTTTCAACCCGCACCGGCAGACAAACATCACCACAAACGCCAGTGTTGCCAGTGCTTACTCTCCCTCTCCCGTGCCTTCGTCTCCCCCCCCTCCCCCCCCGCCTCGCATCCTTTGCCATTTCGCTTGCCCTCCGTGTTCTTGGGTAGAGGGGTAATTGGCTTTCCGGGACTGCACATGATTGTGGGAAACGTGCTCTCAGACCTCGGAACATGAAACGGCAGTCACATGCGACTCGGCAAGGTCGCGGTGCACATGTACTCAATTTAGCATTGTAAATTGACAACCCGGGCGAGTCCGGAGTAAAACAAATTAATGGAGGGATTGATTTAAGGAATCAAGAAATCCTTCAATGCAGAAAGGGATAAGAGGTTATGGGTAGGGACCTATAGAGGTCCTTGAGCTACGTTCAATAAAATCCATTTGAGCACTAGCAAGGGGCTTGGGGGCTGGGGTTGCAACAAATTTCAAGCACCAAGCCACTTATAATTTTAATGTCCATTGGTCATTGTCAAGGTGCAGTTTTGACACTATCATGCTGTCAATACCGCAATTCATCTTCATGCGGCAGAATAGGCTACATTTGTCAACACATCGATGCTGGTATCGCACCTTAGAGGACGACGGCCTCATCGCCTCTCCACCTGGTCGTGTGATATGCTAATCAGTAATGTCTCGTGCTATAAATTCGTTCTCGCAAATATGCACTTGACGCTACGAATTTGCAAGTGAATTTGTCAAACCCTTGAATCGACTTCAAGTAAAGATTGGGCTTGCGACTCCCACTTGGCCGGGCACCAACCAAATCAGGTCAGGATGCTTAATTGTAGACCAATCAACCTTTACTAATGCAGTGTCACTTACATTTAACATGAATAAATGAGAAATGGCTTTGCTTAAGAAGTGTTTGGAAGGCGAGAGGGAGAACAGGCGTGGGCTTGATGGGAACTGAGTGCTTCGCCTGCTGAATATTAATGCTCCTCCTAGATTATAAGGATTATTAGTTCTTTTCTCAACTGACAATGGAGTTATTTTCAGACCCCGATGATTAAATTATGGAAGGGAATTGCCTTTGATATGAGCACGCCCACATGATGAGTGTCTATAACCGTACAGTACAAAGTGACACCGTGGTTCTGTTCTCGCTAAATTTATGGATGGATTGCAAAAAAGTTGAGCAACAACAATAGAGGAGGAGACTGACTGTCGTATCAAATGGTTGAATTGTATATATTATAATTTCATTAAACTAAAGGATTTCTAAATAATCCAACTAACACCTCATGACACCTACAAAGACCTTTGGGAAACCGGCATTGTTCTGATGCTTATGTAGCTCATCTCTAGTATGCCTTACTGTAGATTCAAATGTGGACAAGTGGACTAACCTTTCTGTTTTCTTCCCTGTCTACCCAGGTGGGACACCTACCTCCCGTCTCTTATACTGTCTTCCATACGTGTTGTGATGCCACTACAGTAAACGTCTGTGTGTGTTCTCTGTCAACTGTCACAGGTTTAGTCCCTACGAGTGGTATAATCCCCACCCTTGCAACCCCGACTCGGATGTAGTGGAAAACAATTTCACCCTGCTAAATAGTTTCTGGTTCGGAGTTGGAGCTCTCATGCAGCAAGGTAGACGCCTCTGCCTGTCCCCCCCTTTTTTTATAGCACATGTCCCACTCTTTGCTGGGGGTGAACCTTGCTCTTCCACAGGCCCATGACAATGCATGGGGGCCTCTGTGCATGTAGCTAGATGCTTCCTTGAAGAGGGTCCGGCAGACAAAAAAAGAGATGTCTAGAGCGGACCCCACGTGCCTTGGGGATTTGAGGGAACATGCACTTCAGTGAATGAGGACTAGTGGTTTGATGAATGAGGAACAGTGGTTTAGACTAGGAACTCCTGCATGCGGCCAATTCCTTCCTTCCTCCCTTCCTTCTGTCTTTCCGTCCTTCCTTCCTTCCTTCCTTCCTTCCTTCAACCTTCCCTTTATTTTCTTCCTTTTGCTTTTCCTTCCTTGAGTCCTGTCAATCCTACCCTCCTTGCAATTTCACTCCTTCGGCTTCTCCTCCTTGCACTCCTCCTCTTTCCTTCCTTCCTCCCTCCTTCCGTCCTACCTCTTCTATCCATCCCCTTGATCCCTGAACTCCCAACCTATATCCACAGATCCTGACCAGGTAAGTCTATGTGCACCAGAATAAACCACTAAGGGCTAAATATTTGTTGACAAGAACGATGTCAGACCGTTCAAATGCTAATTCAACATTGCGCTAGCTGCTAGCCGGCCTCTGCTGAGATCAGTTTGCTAACAGGCCGATGCCATATCTTCTCAAAGGGTTGGTGTGGTCAGGCAAGGATGTATAAAGGCAAGGGCCCAAATCAAGACACCATGCTAGATTGAATTCTCCTCTTTTGCTACTCATGGGATTCATTGTTTTTCCCGGAATCTTTTTAAATATCAGTACCCTATTTACATTTTATTTGAGGGGTTAGGATAGTTTAAACGTTAGGCTGTGGAGAGCTTGGTGTCCATGGACTGTGCCTGCCACGCATCCAGTCTGAGAAACGGGCTAAACATACAAATATTCCCCCTAGCAAATCATGTTGTTGAAAGTGCATATAGGGGATTATGATCCAATAACGCAAGCTTTGGGTGGCTGATTGCATGCTCTTAGATAATTACCCCTGCATCCTATATTATGATACCATATTTTGAGTAATTTTTATTTTAATGTTATTTTAATGTTTTAAACATGTAATCTATAAAATTTGAACTTTTACTTATCCATACTTATAATTTTTTATAATTTAGACTTTCTGAAATGTGCATGTGATACATACCCCTACCAGTGGCTAGTGAGGATGGGTGTTTCAACAGCATTAGACCGGATTCAGAGTCGTTAAGCCTATCTTGAAATAACCGGTTCTAGTGGATGGGTAGGACTGCAACCCTTGAGAAGATGTGGCGGAGTGCGACCAGGCTGATGTCTGGGTTAGGATCGAGGGGCACACAGTGCACAGGTTAGCGTCTCCAGCTTCGTCCGAGCTGGTCTACAGTGCAGAGAGGCTCCCCTTGCCACCAGCGGCCTGCCCCGCCCCCAGAAAACTGTGGGATGTGCTGTTTTGGTCATGACGTTACCTTGGGTACATGACAGTCAGCCCCAACCAGCTTCTGTTTCGGGGAACCAACTGGTCTCTGTGGGTCAGTTGGCTCTCCCACCCATCCTTTATGTCGGGGGTTTCTGAGGTGTCACCAGGGGTAAGCTGGTATAAGCTGGTGAGGAGGTCCACTCTCAGGCGAGCCCTCCGGTTGGTGGACGGTCACTACTGTCTGATGCAGAATACACCTGTATCCTGATGAATGCACTTTTCTGTTGTCCGTGATTGATGTGTGGACAGAATGGGTAGCTGGTTGCCATTCTAGGATAATGAGGGGCAATTATCAGTTACTGGTTATCGGAGGTCTATAGGAGGAAGTTACTTCTTATCCTATTGTCAACACCTATATCCTCTTCCCGACTTCAATAGTGCTACCTCCCTCTCTGTTGCTTACTCCCTTTCTCTTCTCCTACCACCTCCCGTCTCTCTCCTCACCCTTCCTCACCCTCCGAGACAGCTCAATCAGAGGTTAGACAAAAAAGCTAAAAGATTCTAGCCCAGTGAGAGTGCATATTGAGTCTCAAACAAAGAGAGAAGATCTCAGAGTTCTTAACCCCCCCTCCCTATCATTCTGACACATTTATCGGCTTTTGCCTCTGAGTGGAAATGTGCAAAATCCCAGCTTTCAATTGCTTAAGCTGCTTGACTGGGAGTAGTCCTGACATGACCCAAACGCCTCGCTTTTTACCCTTACGGCCAAATCATTCAGCCATTAGACAGTGCATGGTGCAGGTAGAGGGACAGCCATCCTGCACAGTGTAATGGACAGATCGCTGGACAATTATTCCATCCAATCAGTCGCACGTTTTAACACGTTCTATGAGGATGTGAGCAAAACAATGATTTGTATCCTTTGATTTTATTCACGAGATGCAGCCAGAAAAAGCTACCCACTCTTTCCAAGCGTGTATCTGTGTATGTGTGCGATTGTGTGAGCAAATGTTCATGATTGTATTTGCACATATCCACTTACACTTAAAGGAAAACTTTGAGATTTGTCATCAGGTTTGGTCCAAGGGACTAATGCAGGCAAGTATTGAGCCAGTTGGCTGCAGCAGTGATCCCTTAAACAGGCTGCAATGCAATCCTTTGGGGCAAAAGCGCCCGTCAATGTACGTCTTTTAATAGTGCTTGCTTTTCTAGAATATTTTTTCTTTGCCTTTTGTAATTGTGTCCGACCAAGTCTTGCTCAAGGAAAATTCTCACTCTGAAATCTCGTTGTTGCAGTAAATGTCCCTATTGTCATTCAAATCTCTTAAACTACGCTTTCTGTGTTCCAACACAAGAAACTTTCTTCTCTCTAGCTCTAACTCGCTTTTCCACTGTTTCTTCTTCCTGCAATAACGAAACTCTTGCGTGACTTCTCCTTGAGCGAGACTTGGTTGGAAATAATAACAAACAGACCAGATCAAGCAAAAGGTAAATGTAGGGATCCTAGAATATAATGTTAGAATATAATGTGTGTTTGTCAGTGGCAAATACAAGTGCTTTAATAGTAAGGACACTGTCGGCCGCTATTCCCGGAATGGATTCATTTGCAGTCCGTTTTTCAGGGAGCACAGCTGCATTGTTCTCACTCGACACTTGACCAATTAAACGCTCGTCTGTTAGGACCAAAATGTTCGGAAAACAGTGTTGAAAAATCCCAACGTTTCCCTTTCAGTAATGCAAGTGTATTTGTGCAAGAGTGAGAGAGAGAGCAAGAGTTTGAATGTAAAACGCACCATGTGTGTACATGTGTGTGTGTGCCTAAACGTGTGTGTGTGTGTGTGTGTGACCCAGGCAACGGATGCAGAGACCTGGTGGAGCGCCCCGGGTCTCTCGTGTTCCTCCTTCGTCAACATGGCAACGTCGGAAGCGTGCAGCTCACCCACACCAGCCATCCCCCCCCCCCATCCCTCCCTCTCCCACCTCCCCCCCCTCCCCATCCTCTCTGCTCCTCTCATGCAGGCTCAGAGCTCATGCCGAAAGCCCTGTCCACCAGAATAGTAGGAGGCATCTGGTGGTTCTTCACCCTCATCATCATCTCCTCCTACACGGCCAACCTGGCGGCCTTCCTCACCGTGGAGCGCATGGAGTCACCTATCGACTCAGCCGACGACCTCGCCAAGCAGACCAAGATAGAGTACGGTCTGGTGGAGGACGGTTCCACCATGTCCTTCTTCAAGGTGCGTCTCGCCGCTTCCACTCCAAACCAGGTTTCTTTCTGGTGTTACTTTTCGTTTGTCGATACGGGAAAATCAAGTTTGCTCTCACAGTTTCGGGTACGGCTGCGAATGAAAAAGTAAGACACCTCTTGAATAGTCCACGGAGAGGATTCCAACATCACATAACACCTCTCGCTTTGAGAGCTGATGGAGGGTACTTCTTTGTGAAAGGAGAATTGATACAAAGTCCTAAACTCCTTATTACTAGTTGCTGCATTACTAGTAATTGTGTTACTGGTAACTAGTAATACTGTAAAGTAGGTTAAATCAATTGGAATATTATTATTGGAAGTGTCTCACGCTAGTAGATTCTGTGCTTAAAGGAAAAAAATAAATGTTGCCCATCTATCTGTCTGTATAAGTCAGTTATCTGTACAGGCTGTCTGTTTAAGATGGCCAGACAGATGAACAAACCTCTCATTCAACACATTTAACGATGCATATTTTAATTATTCAAAATGGAATCACTTTAATGTTATTCTGTTCTCTTACTCATACAAATGTGTTCATAAACTTGACCATATTAATATATGATCCATGATAATATGATACATGAAATAGCTACTATATTATTACTTCTAATTTGAGTTCCTTTTAACCATCTAAAGTACCATAGTTAAGTGTGCCTCCAAATTTAGAATAAAGAATCACAACCATTAGATGAAGCATGACACGAAACAACTTCATTGAAAAAATCAATTTAAGATGCACTCATCGCGCATTATTATTTTATTGTTTTTGGAATCTGTTGCTGGGCGGATCATCCTATATAGATGAGGCCTTGACCTTGTCATGTGAACGTCTGCAGGCATGATGCAGTACCGTGAGAGAACACACACACACACACACACACTGAAGCCTTGCACGCTCCAGACGTCCAGCGTAATGTCTTCATTGTATCATCAAACAGCAGGCCCACTGTCTATCAGGGATCATTTATTAAACCAGTTGTGTCGATGCTTTCTATTATTCATGCGCTAGCCGTTGGAATGCAGTCATGAAGACTGGTGTGTAGAATGGATGGTGAACGTGGCAAAATGTTCACTAGCCGCTATAGTAGACCCGGCAGCCTGGAAGTGTCGTACCCGTTCACATTCCGCTCGCGACTGCAGTACGTTTCACAAACACACGCATACAAACTACATGTGTGTAACACGCACGTGTCACGCACGTACACAGGCACACACACATATGCGTTTCAACCAAAGGTGTGTATGTTTATTTGTATTAAAGTTGTAGGTGTGTAAGGTGTTTCTGTTTGTGTCTTTGAACAGGTTTGAATGTGTGACTTCTTGATTTGTTGTGTGGGTGTATAGTCTGCTTATTTTACGTGTGGGTGTGTGTGAATGTGTGTAATATATATATGTTTGTTTGTTGTGGTTGAGCCATTTGGGGGCTCTTTGAAACACATAATTGCATGTTGTTTCCGACACAATGTCCTTGCACATGCTTGCACTCATGTCCACAAACAAACCCACCGCAGTGGGAATTCAAGCAATTCCTTGCAGCAGCAATTGTTGTTTTTATATTCCTTTGCCAGCAACCCCTTTGGTATGCTTCTTCAGCAACAACCCTCAAATTAAGTTTATCTGAACATCAGATCATCTGATGTCCTTGCTGTTTACAGATATTGTTCATAGTAAATTCATGACGAGCACTTTCTGAAAGAAAGAAATTATTTTCTGTTAACATTTGAATGCATAGAGGTTTTCATTATATGCAACCTTTTTGTATTTTAGATTGATAAAGATGGTCAGGGAAAGCATGCGTGTTTCTCTTGACAAAAGCATATTTTGATAATAATGGTCAACATTACGGTATAACATAGGGGGCCCTATCTTGCACCCAGCGCAATTGACGTCACAGACGCATGTATCATTGATAGTTTGCACCCAGCGCAAAGCTGATTTCCCAACCCGCGGCACTAAACTTGCACCCTGAGAGGCGTGTCATCGAAAAGCAGAGGCGTTTTCCTGCGCAAATGATACATTGTGCTATCTTACAGATCAATAAAGCAGTTGCGCAACCGACCGAAAAATACCTGGTCTAAGTGCAATTGGTTGGTATTATGACGTAGCCTACCATGGTAGGTCGGAACTGCAACATAAGCTTGCACACCAGTAGGCTATGCACAGCACAAACATGCAAGCGATTAGCCTGTTTTAAATCTTATGATTATGATGTGGATTGTGGAAAAAGGAAAAAGGGGGCTGCATATATGAACAGTGTAGTAGGTTATGGCATGTGTTAAAATAATAATAATAACAATAATAAACTTAAGCAAAGTAGGCTATATCCCAGACTTCCAAAACAAAATCTCGCTTTAGGGTATATTATAACATGGCTAAATTATTAGGGAAAGAACAGCTGATACAGTGGTAAAAACTTTTAAAACAATGCATCTGCATTGTTTGCTATACACCGTATAGCAAACACTATTCCATGTGTGAATTAGGCCATATTATTTTGCAATAAACTGAGCCATTTGAAGTTTTAAATTCATGTGGTCATGCATCTGTCTCATCGGAGTCTGCAAACGCAATGTCAAAATATAAACTTGTCAAGTTCAAATGCGCTCATGGCTCTTAAAGGAGATGGGAGATGGCACTCTCATTGGTTTACGCTCGAAACACACTTACGGGTATACAGAAGAAGAATTTATCCGCCGTTATATTAGCAACAGCCCCTGAGATCCGCCCACTAAGCTATATGCGTTTTGCGCCTCTCACTTGCGTTTCCAACCGTTAAAATAGGGCCCAGGAGGTGCTTAGCATAGAAAAACATGCTCCCTACATATTCTAGTCATGTAAAAGCAATGAATCTTCATTTTATAAGCTAAACGCTGAAGATGGTGGCAAACAATTCTCAATGCATTCTCACGGATCTGCAATTTGAAATAACACCATCATAAAGTGATTAGAAACATCCTATAAAGCATGTTTCATTAACAGACTAATACTCTATGACTCATTTATTCTGTATTTTTGAATGTATTTAGTCAAAGCCAAAATATCGTGCAAAATGAAGCACACGTATGGCTGTTCCTGTGAGTCACTGCCTGCGATAGAGACTCGATTCAGCCTTTACTGCGTCATTTTTTCGTATTCTGTGCAGCAGCGTTTCATGGACTGGGCTCATTACCGTGTGGCGATACCTAATCAACCCGGACCAATGCAAAGGGCAACTGTCCTCCGCTGAATAGAAAGCGTTGCGTCGACGTGTCTTCCCCTGATGTCCCGGCCTGATACTGTTGGCATGATGGATGAGTGTGTTGCTCATGGTCACTATTAGTCGCCATCGATTCGCCACTACCCTTGGATGTGCGTTTGTATTTCAGTGACTTTTTAAGAGCAGTTGTAACAGAGCAGAAGGGGTGGGTGTGAGGGGGGGGGGGGGGGGAAGGAAAAACTGCCACTTAGGTAATTATTGGCTTAGATTTGTTCTGTTAAAAGTGTGTTCAGCGGTGGTGGTAGCTTATTATGTAAATGTCAGCATGAGACACCCTCTGAATCATTGAAACGCATCTCTCCCTCTCTCTCTCTCTCTCTCTCTCTCTCTCGCTCTCGCTCTCTCTCGCTCTCTCTCGCTCTCTCTCGCTCTCTCTGTGTCTCTCTGTGTCTCGCTCTGTATCAGTGTCTGTCTTTCTCCCCCCCCTCACTTATTCTGTCTCACTCTCCCTCCCCGTTGGTTTCTGTGATGTTGACAATCCCCGCGGACTAACTTTACAATAACACTGAATAATTCAATAAGCACACACACTGGCTCTCTCTTATTACCTAATAAAATCACGTCTTATTAAGGACTCCGGCAATGCTTGTTTTTCAATGTGTGTTTGTGTGTGTGCTTTGTGTGTGGTATGTGTGTATACTCTGTGTGCCTCCGTCAATGTGTGAGTAGCCCTGCACACGTGTGTGTGTGTGTGTGTGTGCAAGTGTCAATGTGTGCCTCTTCACAAGTGTCTAGATGTGTGTGTCTGTGTATGTATAGTGTGTGCGCCTCTGTCAACGTGCGCGCTTCCCTGTGTGTGTCTGTGTGTTTTGTGCGTCATCCCGTGTACGCGTGTGATCCTGCAGATTCGCTCTTGTCTCTGTGGTGCCCAGCGGGAATCTCCCCGGGTTACGGGTGCTGACAGGTTTTCTTTGCGTGGGGCTGGAGCTAGCTGGACTGCAACTCGTTTCCAGAATAATAATAATGAGTGGAAGTGAGAAGAGGGGAGGGATGGCAGAGAGAGGGTAGAGAGGAGAGGGAGGGGAGAGAGGAGAGGGAGGGGAGAGAGAGGGTAGAGAGGAGAGGGAGGGGAGAGAGGAGAGGGAGGGGAGAGAGAGGGTAGAGAGGAGAGGGAGGGGAGAGAGGAGAGGGAGGGGAGAGAGAGGGTAGAGAGGAGAGGGAGGGGAGAGAGGAGAGGGAGGGGAGAGAGAGGGTAGAGAGGAGAGGGAGGGGAGAGAGGAGAGGGATGGCAGAGAGAGGGTAGAGAGGAGAGGGAGGGGAGAGAGGAGAGGGAGGGGAGAGAGAGGGTAGAGAGGAGAGGGAGGGGAGAGAGGAGAGGGAGGGGAGAGAGAGGGTAGAGAGGAGAGGGAGGGGAGGGAGTGATGGAGGGGAATGGAGGGAAGGGAGAGAGAGGGGAGAGAGGGGAGTAACGAGGGAAAGAGGAGAGGGAGGGGAGAGTCGGGGGAAAAGAGGAGAGGGAGGGGAGGGTGGGTAGAGAGGGGAGTGAAGGGGGAGAGAGGAAAGGGAGGGAGCATAGAGGAGGGGAGGGAGGTAAGAGAGGAGAGGAAGGGGAGAGAAGAGAGCAGGGAGTGATGGCGGAGAGAGGGGAGGGAAGGCAGGTACGGGGAGAGAGGAGAGGGAAGGGAGAGACGGGGAGAGAGGAGAGGGAGGGGAGAGGAAGGGAGGGAAGGGAGAGAGGGGAGAGGGCAGTGATGGGGGAGAGAGGGGGTGAGGGAGAGGAGCAAGAGAGCGGAAAGAGGGGGAGGGGAGAAAAGGGAGAGAGGGGAGAGGTAGGAGGTAGGAAAAGGAGGGGAGAGCCAAGGCCGCTTATTGGGATGATGAGCTTCAGTCTAGGAGGAGTCAGGGGCTAAAAGGCGCAGAGTGAACCAGAGGAGCCCCGAAGAATTACAATTTGAGGTTTTCTTTGTTTCCCCTTCATCTCTTCCCGTTTCAATAAAATTGGCTCAAGATCCAGTCGTATTCTACGACACGTAATTCAACGTCTTCACACACAAACCGGGGTGAATGCGGGAGCGAGATTAACGCATAAATACAACCGTGCATGGAATGCAAACGCAAGAACACCTCCGGAGAGTATCTCTCTAGAGAGACTGTATGGCACAGAACAGGTGAATCATCGAGGCACTAATCCGAGTCGCATTGTTTTAAGATTTACTTTATACGGAACTCTTTGCTCCGACACAGATTGGAGATCGAACAGAAGCCTGCCTATCCACTCCCATCCCGGGCTGCGTTATGCGATGAGGAAGAATGACACGGTGTAGTAAATTAAGAGAATGACGTACATGAGACGCGCCTCTCACTCCTGTGGTGCCAGGTGTTTGTTTGTGCTTCACAGTGTCCCCTAATACACATAATCCAATGTTCCATAGCCTCGGTTGATAGAAGAAACATTGAGTGGTCGGGCGTGTGGAACCGCCCGCATGAGCACACGCGCGTTTTCGACTTGATTCTCTTGCTCTCACACCTTCTTGTGGTGGTTTGAATCCGTGCTAAATATATGGGTGTGGGACGGTATTGTGTGCCCTAGTATATGATAATTCTGCTCTCTTCGATTCGGAGGGAGATGCATCCGGACCCTCTTTTGCAGAGGAATAGCTAGAATGAATGAGGCCAAGGCCTTTTAGCCTCACGCTGGAACCAGTTTGAATCCCAGAGATCCCAATAGATCCCAGGATTCTGAAGGTTTTTCAACCTGTACTAGCAGATAAGGCAATTCTAAAGTACATTTTTGTTCTATGGGTTATTATGTCATAGTGGTTAGTATGTCTGACTCCAAGTCCAAAATCTCTGGGATTTGAACCCAAATGTCCAAAGTCTGTGGAACTACTTAGACTGAGATACCTCTAACCTCTCCTTCTTGAGCTCTATAAAATAAACCTTGCTTCAGATAGAGGCATGTCCTGAACGCTGTGATGGCAGGTTTATCTTTGTGGGAAAAAAATACGAAATCTTTGGTAGCATTCCCAGCTTCGTGGTGGATAATCACAGCCGTCGGTGCAATTAGAGGACAGTTTGGGTGACAGCGTTTAGCTGCTGTGCAGATGCCTTGGCAGTCCTTTTGTTTTTGCCAACAGGGCTTCCGCAGCTCCAGTAAAGCCCTTCGCCGACAGTATACTTTACAGTAGGCTTGACGGCATGATGTTCCTTTTCCTGCTTTTATTTTTGTGAAAAATGACACTGAAAAGTTGTGGCGCCGGCTTTCAACTTTGAATACGAGATCTTAAATAAATGAGGTTTCCTTGCGTTAAGTGTCGCTATTAAATATGTGACTGAACAACGTAAATAAATAAATAGGTTGTCTTACTTTATTTTTTTTTATAGCGGCCCATGTTAAGTGTCAACACTGTTTTGTCAAAATAAATCCCTACAGAATTCCCTGTGCAAGCGCATGTTTTAAACAAAGAGTAAGTAGTTGTTTGTGTTGACAGAACAGATTTTTTTCCGTGCACCACCTCGATTCCTTTGATTACAGCTCTTTGAAAAATATGCAAAACACTCGGGCGAGCGAGGCATCTTGACAACTGCTACAACAGAGATTGTATTCGTGGGGAGGTGGCTGTGTGTGTGTGTGTGTGTGTGTGTGTGTGTGTGTGTGTGTGTGTGTGTGTGTGTGTGTGTGTGTGTGTGTGTGTGTGTGTGTGTGTGTGTGTGTGTGTGTGTGTGTGTGTGTGTGTGTGTGTGTGTGTGTGTGAGACGGTGGGTTTGCATACATAAGGGGGTACATGTATATGCGTCTGTATTTATGCATGTGTGTGTGTGCGTGTGTCTGTGTGTGTATACGTACTAGAAACATTTACACACATTCTGTAAGCAGGGACATGAAGTATAAACCCTCCAGTCCCCGACATACACAAATATCCCCGTAACATGCACACACTCACAGACGCACACACACACAGACACACACAAATACATATACACACAAACACACGTACACAGTATACTGGCATGAGATACACAAATAGCTGCACACACTTAATACGTACAGCGTTTTATGAAAGCTCTTAGTTTGTGCATTGGTGCAAAGGCCTTCCATATGTTCCATACAATCTTTATACAGTCTATGTAACAACTACACAGATGCTAAAATTTCATGTACCGGTATATAAGCTCTTTGTATCCCATGTGGTGCTTATTTTCAAGCAATTAAGACAATGACCCTTTTGGCCCTTCCTCATGTTAGCTAAAGTACATCAACAACATTGATTGAACCACACCTTTGATTGAATTGCGCTGGAGACACCGTTGTTAGCTAAAAACCATCCATGTTAGCTAAAATACAACAACCCCATTGAAACCCTTGACTTGATTGCTATGGAGAGACCGTCCATGTGAGCTAAATACAACGACGATACAGAAGCCCTTGATTTAATCGCTGTGGAGAGACCGTCCGTGTTAGCTAAACTATAACATCCACATTGAAACCCTTGATTTAATCGCTGTGGAGAGACTGTCCATATTAGCTGAAATACAACAACCCATTATATAATTAATGATT